>NC_068355.1:61114437-61222759 GCF_020536995.1 Dreissena polymorpha | reverse complement strand
AAAAAAAAACCGAAGGTATATTACTTGGTAAGTCTAAAAACAACACGAAAACGAATGTGTTATTCATGACATAAAATTTAGTGCAGTGGTTAAAGCCTTAGGCACTTACGTTGGGATAAATTCTGCTAAATGTAAAGAACTTAATTGGAATGACAAAATTGTATCGTGTCAAAAAGTAATTAATTCCTGGACAACAGGAACCACCTGACATTTTATGGAAGGGTATCAGTAATTAAAACGTTATTGATACCAAAATTTACATATCTTTTACAGTCAACATTTGTTTCAAAGAATATCATAAATGAACTTAATACTATGTGTTTTAAGTTCTTATGGAATAACAAAAAACCAAAAAAATTAAAAGATCTATTTTAATAGGTAATAAACAAGATGGAGGAATTGAAATGCCTGACATGAGCATTTTTCGCAAAAACACTCAAAATGAAATTGATAAAAATGTTATGTATTGATGACAATGCAAATTGGAAAGTTATTCCTAATTTTTTCTTAAATCAGTATGGCAAAAAGCTGTTAATATTTCAAATGAACATCGATTCTTTTAAGTCATTACCAAAGTAACATGGAAAATACCTGCCTTTTATGAAGATATTATATGCAATTTCATCGAAATGAACAATGTCAATACACCAAAAAAACACAAAGATATTTTGATATAAGAACTGAAGTTATATGGGGAAACCGATATAAAAAACAAATGGCAATGCCTTATTTTCGAAAACTGGATAAATTCGAATATAATTTTCATTAATGATTTACTTTCGAACACTGGCCTAGCTAAGGAAACTTATATTATTTCAAAATTAGAAAACAAATCTAACTGGATTGCCGAGTTAAATAAACTAAATATATCAATTCCGAAAGATTGGACTCTTACTTTGCAATCAACTGAATCATTTAATTCCCCACGGTAAAACAGACCAGCAGGGTACATTTGTCAAAAATATAAACATCTATAACTTGAATAATAACAACAAAACAGATATTTACTAAGCATAAGTGCACTAAACCATACGTCCATGACTACTGGACGAGAGTATTTAAAGGAAGAATAATCTGGAAATCAGTATACGATTTTATTAATAATGTTATTCAGAATACTAAGGTTAGACAAATGAGATATAAACTTATTCATAAAATTATCCCAACTAATGAAAACTTGTTTACTTGGAAAGTAAAAATTCGCCTCTATGCCTTTGCTGTGGGGAATTAGAAACAATAGAACACTTACTATTAGACTGCCCTTATGTACGTCCATTCTGGTACATTGTTCAAATAACTTTCCAGAAAATAGGTTTTTGTTCCCCCCTTATTTCCCTTCGTAATATAATTTTAGGCTATAAAATAGAAAGTAGTACATACGATGATGTCAATATCATAATGAGCTATGCTTGTTTCTCCATATATAATGTTACATTATCAGTGAGAGATAAAAATTATTGATATGAAAGATATGCTTATAAAGAGATCTCCACACTGTTACCCAATATTAACAAAAACGAAATATAGTTGTCACAATATTTATCAAAGTTGTTAAACACTTGACTTTATAGCCTTCACAATTTGTTGGAAATCAATATTCCAGTGCTTTTGATGACTTATATAACAGAAAGATTTTTGTTTAGAATTTGTAATAAATGAAGTATCCTATGTTATTTATGCAAAAAGGGTTTTAACATATTTGTGAATAACCATATATAACTTAATTATAAAGAAACCATAAGATATTGATTCACACTTTTGAATGAATGTTTATACAGCTGTAACTGTATGTAACTGTACTTTATAACTGACCTATACTCTGTTATATGCCCTTATTTCTTTGTGAATAAAAAAAAGTTCGAAACCAAAAAAACAACAACAAACAAACAAAAATACACCTCTGTTCCCATTCGAAGTAGGACTAAAGACATCATAGTCTGTAAACTTCAGATCATTTATACTCAGTTTTTCATTAGCTGACTTTGGAAAAACCTCACAAATTCCAAATATATCTGGATGTACCATGTCTAAAAAATGCCTCAAGTTTCTGCAACTTTATTCGCTAACGAATCAATGTTTGTATATAAAGCACAATTTCAAAAATGTATCTGCTATCTTCAGTTGAACCCTTTAACAAATTATTTGAACACCCTGCATAATCCACACTTTCATTTGAACGTCCTTAAAAACTGAACATTTTGAACGTGATTAACAATATTTTGAACATTTTGAACGCGATTAACTGTGCTTTGAACATGTTTAACTGTTAACATATTTACATACAATCATTGTGAACCAAACCATTTAATGACCGTCCCCCTAACCCTGAGGGGCGGGGAGAGTAGTCCTGTTGCACCAGCTGGCAAGTTAATTGCTTGTCTGGGTGAAGTTCAACATCTTATCCCGCCGGATAGCCCATATTTTCCCTGGGAAGTCTTTTTTCGCTAGCCTCTAGTGTTTTCTTCAGTATAATATTGTTTTCTCTCTGCTTCTGAGTGAGGTTCTCTCCCTATTCCCACCTTTGAAAGTCTACTTATGTCCTTAAGCTTATAAGCATTCCTTAGTATTTCTCCCCCTCTTGATGCGACTCTCAATGGATAGCCTTATGGGGCGTATTTTAGTACTATTTGGAAGAGACGACCTAATCTTGTAAACGTTCTCTAATTGTGATGGATCCAAATCTACTCCAATGCTACTTATTACCTACCTCCCCTAGTAATTCAATGTCCCTTTCCTTTGAACTTCCATTCTCCGCTTCTTTAAGATTAAAGAATATCATGTTATTAGCTCTCAACTCATCTTTCCTCTTGTCTAATAGTACCTCACTAACCTTTTCGCTGATCACTTCCGGTAGCTTGAGCTTCATTTCCGCCACATCCTTCATTACAATACTTATCTCGGACACCTGATTTGACAAACTTCCCATAACGTCTTTTAATACACAGTTTTACTTTTTTGACCTCTTCCTCTAGCTGATCCTGCCTTTTGACACTAAAGTGAGCATTTTGAGTAGCTTTTGAGAAGCTCCTCTACAACTTTTGCAATACCACTGGATGCTATCGTCCGATTTGGTTAGAAATTTATAATCATCCATGGGAACATGTTGACAATTAATATGATGCCACTTTTCACAAACACAACACACCAATGCCTTATCATCTGACCCTACCTCCTTCTTACAGTCCTAACAATTATAACGATTAGATTTCTTGGGCGGCATTATGGTGTCGGACACGCAAGGTTATTAGGACACACAAGGTTATTCACAAAAACTGATTTCAAATGGTTAGCATAAATAAATTTGATAACGAACACAAATCACTATGTGGTTACAAATGTTTAACTCCAAAGATAACTCAAATTTGTCACAAAAAACACTTGATGATCGCGGATATTTTTAAAACTAAATATTAAATTATTTGCTCTCAAGAAAAGCTGCCATATCCTTTATATGTAATGATGTTCATTATTTTTTTATGTAAAAACATGGTGTTATTTTCATTTTCAACTTGTCTTGACAATTTACACAAATCGGCTGCTGAAATAAGTCACATGACCATGGTCAAATCATGGGGCGAATTAATTTTTATTGGTGTACACTGAAGGGTTCGAAAGCAGGTCCTCGTTGTTTGGGCGGAATTGAAAGTTTAACATGATATTGTGGTGCTGGAAACTTTCAAAAAATCTGTTATCAAAAGAGGATTAACATAACAAAGTTGTCAGCCATGTAGAAACAAGTTATTTATCAAATAGAGTTCCTATTAATATGTTTCACTATTTTCAATCTTAATGGTCACTAAATTTGACGTGTAAAAAATTAAGAGGTTCGAAAGATGGTTCATCCATGATACCAGGCCTTTTATGTACAACTTTTCCCGTTTTAAGGTTGTGAGAGGTGGCAATACGTTTGTTAAAGCCATTAAAGGACCACTTTTTTTTTTTTTCAAACCTTTGTTAAACTTAATGGGACCTTTAATTCACAGATTTTGGCATGTATTGATGTTTGTTATTCAATGTTTTATATTGATAAATGTAAACACTGAATCTTAAAAGCTCCAGTAAAAAATACAAGAATAGAATTGAATTAAAGAAAAAAAAAAGTAACCCTCAACTGTGCTCGAACCACTGACCTCTGGAGTAAAAGTCTATTGCGTAGACCACTCTGCCATCTGTACTCATACAATGAGTTATGTTTTTTATACTTCATGTAAGCAATCCACGTAGTATCGAAACAAATAACGAAAACAACAGAACTCTACAAACTATTCAATCGTTTCACGTTGCAACGTTTTATAAGTTTGCAGGTTTTTAAATCATCAAAAGGTGCATATAGTGGATATTTTAGAGCTTGGTTAATGTTCAGTATATTACTGTATCCTCATAAATATCATATTAAACTACAAAAAAAAATTAAGAATCTGAAACAAGTTTTTTTTAATTTTGTCAATTTACCAAAACGTGAAAAGGCCTCTTTAAGTATTTCTATTTTAATCTACATAAAATAGATAGTGTAAAAAAAATAATTGGAGCAAATACACTTTATTTAGCATATTACAATTAAATATTGTAATTAAATAAAAAAACAAATATTAAATTCTGAAATTCTTTAAACAAAGAATGTCATACCCGATGACCTACAAGTGTCAGTGAAACTTTAAATTCATTTGGTTGGGACAATAATTCTGAGGATGAAATAACTAAGCAGAATTTGCTTATAAGCTATGTGTTTACCATACATGTTCCTCGCACAATTGTATCTGAAACTTGTGTTATCTGTAACTTGAGTTATCTGTAACTTGAGTTATATTTCCTTTAAAAGTCCTGATGATAGATCCTATCGAAACGTAAACCAAAATAAATAATTGCTGCAGGGTTCATTATGCTTCTCTTTCACTCAGTGTTTGCCGCTATGTATTCTAGGAGAAGATCATGGGTCAGCAAGAGAGCACAGTACCGGAGACAGCAGTTAGCATTGTCCATGGAAAACTGCTCCACCATTCGGATATTCTGAAGAGGATTGCAACGTTGTCCTACAAAGAGTTTGTAGACTCTCTGCGAGAACTTAATGAAATGTAAGTTATATACAATCTCAGAGGCTTTGTTATAGAAGTTGAATGAATGAAAGTGATTCTAAAGTCTTTATTTACAGATGAATACTTTTTATATTCCCCTGTTATATTGGTGAGTCGGTCCTGTTGGTTTGTCCACAAGTTACAAGTAATAGTTTGTGTAGCAAACTGCTTCCTGATTTATTAAGAAGTTAAACTTAGACATCAAATATGTCATCACCATGAAGTGGTCATGTGCAAGACGTTTGTTATTCCCCAGAGCCTTTGAACATTGCTGACTAAACAGTGGCTGCTGGGGTATATGTATTGTTTGTGAAAGAGCTGTTGTTTGAATAGCTTTTATTTGTTTTATAAATGGATTAAACAAGATGAAACATAATGTCAAATATTAGTGTTTGGTATTTTCTGAATTATTAACACAATAACATATGATAAATATTTTAGTTTGATTCTGGAAAGAAATGCATTAAATGGAGCAAGAGTACATATAAGTTTGATATTGTGCATCATATCGGGTCTTGTAATGGGCCAGGTTACAGACCTGTTAGCTGAAGGGGTTGAATACAGTTCAGTTTATCTAGCAAGGCTTAGAAAACCTAATCCAGGTGTTATTCAGTTTTTTTCATGCTGAGCAAATGAACCTATCAGTATTTAATACTTTTGACTTGGGGGTATTCTACTTATCCCATCAATATTTGCTCTTCACTCTATTCGGAAAGTCAATGAAAGGAAGTGGCTGCCAATCAAACCAAAAAACACTAAATAAAATCATGAAATTAATGTGACCTCACATATTTGTATATGTTTGCTGTTTTCAATAAGGTGGATATCATATGGAGTGTTAGTTCATTGGAATACAATACTTAAAAGCGGTCAGTAGTTTTCTTGTTATGCTTTAACTATTACTTTTTATGGAATCTATTAAAACTGAAATATTGGTGCGTACTGCACAGGCTAATCTGTGACAGCACTTAAGGCACCTGCTTCAAGCCCTATTTTTATAGAATGCCGCTTATTTAATTTCCAGCACCTCCACATTCACAGACAATCACGGCAAACAGCTACAGTTCTCTGTGAAGCCTGGAACCGACGAGACTATCTTCTGGAAAGCCACTATTCAAATTGAGTGCAAAAAGGTAAATCAAATTCAGTGCAAAAAGGTAAAATCAAATTGAGTGCAAAATGGTTAACTCAAACCGAGTGAAGAACGGTAAAACAAGAAATCTGTTAGATGCTTCTCAGCTGGGTCTGAAATCTTAACAATTCTGATAGGCACTTTAAAGAAGTCCCTTAGAAAATCAAACTAAATTTAAGAGCTTTCTTATTTTTTCAAGTTTTACAGGGTTTATTTTCAACCCTAAGGTACTAATAGTCAGAAAACAGCATAAAACCTCAAACTGCTGGGATTTATTTGCAGACTGTTCTGGCCATTTTCACTTTGCTTATGAGTGGGAAAGGGTGTAAATGTTACATATAAAAAGTGTCAGCCCAAGAAGTTTGATAGGCACACATCAGAATATGGAAGAGTGTTTTATCGGCTTAAATGAACAATGACAATACATGTATGTACATTCTTAAGTTTTACTGTTTTTTGACAAAAAAATTCTTCAATTTAATGACAATCTTGTTTTACCATGCTTCTTGCAGGATAGTAATTATTGTTTTTTTAACAATTATAAACAATGTTGAAAACAAAAAAAATTACATGTATCATACTTTTGAACCAATACGTCCATAGGCATGCATTGAATATACTTTATGACACCGCTTTTTTACAGACCACATTAATTATAGACTTTGTTCATTCCAAAATATGTGGAGAAAATAAGTAAAATAAGTAAAACTTTCGTTGCATATCAGTATCACACCTGAAATTTGTTTAAATAAATAAAATATTACAAGTACCATTGTTTATGTTAAAACTGTTGCTCAGTGCCTACCTTTCTGCTTTAAACTAAGTTTTCTGAACACTCTTAATGGGACCATATTATGCCGGACTTGAAAAATAAACTCGTTTGCTTAAATTTAGGATTGAAGTTGAAGGTTTGGTGAGTTTAAAATTGTAAATGCTTGATAGGCTGTGGTTCTGAAAAAATAAGCAAAAACCTACTGCCACAATAATAAGTGTCAACATGTGAAAAGAACAAAACTCTGTACACAAAGAAACTGTGCTCACTTTTGTGTAGAAAATTTCATTGAGGTCACAGGCAAAGTAAAATAATTTAATAAAATATAAATAATTCAGTTGAATGCAATACAGGCAAATTGGCTCAATGCATGTGCATAAAGTGTCATTACTGATAAGCCAGTGCAGTCTGCACAGGCTAATCAGGGACGAAACATTTGGCTTCAATGGTAATTTTGTTAAAAATCCAGTGCAGACGGAAAGTGATGTCCCTGATAAGCCTGTGAAAACTGCACTGGCTAATCTGGGATGACACTTAATGCACATGCATTTAGCTCAGCGATGGTGTCACTGGTGCTCCATTTCACTCTCTGGATAATGCAGCTGTCTTTTGCTTGCAGATCTTAGCGGTAAACAAGCGCATATGTTCTGTACGAAACATGGGCCTGCGACAATACATTGCAGTTTATAAGGAGATTACAGAGCAAGTAAACAACCTGCCTCCAGCCAACCCGGGCACAATTCCCTTCAATCTTAGCGCATCTGTGATACTAGACGAGTACGAGAATTGTAATTTTTAGTAAGGAATGGGGTTAGTGTGCTGTAATTTTGTTTATAGGTAGCTACATGCAGACTTAGGTATTGGTTGCATTTGTGGCTAGTTGGGTCGTGGTTATAGTGTCAGCAGTTAAAATAGAGGAGTGATGAATAACATTAGTCTTGAGGGAATAACTAAAATATAGATTTTCGTTTATAAATATAAATAACTACATGTATAAAGTTCAAATAAGTCTTTTTAGTCATCTTATTAGATGAATTGCAGAATCTGAAAATATAAATTGTATTTACCGGTACATTGCAGAATAGTCGAGAGATAGCTCTCGTGCATTAAATTAGACACTTGAAGCTTTTGGGGTGGAAGTGGGTCTTGGGGTATACCAATACTTTGGTTTATTAGTAGGGGAGTGAGAATCATTTTCTGAACCATATTTTCACCATTTATTTTCAGAATCTGCCTTCTTGTTCTCATTGAAGCTTTTTCTGTGCTTTTTTTATGGATTTTTCAATTTTTATTGACCTGTGTTTACAGTAGATTTGAAACTTAGAGTAAAAAAGTTGTTTTGTTAAATCTTAGATCGGTAAATGTGACATTGTTGTCATTTGTATACAATTCAACAGTATATATTGCATCTTTATGATAATAATAACAGTCCAGCGCTTCGTTTAATGGATGTCCGGACGTGAATAACGCCCAAATACGGCAGATTTAGGTCTTTTTTACAATTGGTGCAAGTAACTTGGATTCCCGATAATCTGATGACTATGTTTTAATTACTCTGTTTTGCTATAGGGGAATCATGTTAGTTGGCGTGTTTTGCTATAGGGGAATCATGTTAGTTGGCGTGTTTTGCTATAGGGGAATCATGTTAGTTGGCGTGTTTTGCTATAGGGGAATCATGTTAGTTGGCGTGTTTTGCTATAGGGGAATCATGTTAGTTGGCGTGTTTTGCTATAGGGGAATCATGTTAGTTGGCGTGTTTTGCTATAGGGGAATCATGTTAGTTGGCGTGTTTTGCTATAGGGGAATCATGTTAGTTGGCGTGTTTTGCTATAGGGGAATCATGTTAGTTGGCGTGATTTGCTATAGGGGAATCATGTTAGTTGGCGTGTTTTGCTATAGGGGAATCATGTTAGTTGGCGTGTTTTGCTATAGGGGAATCATGTTAGTTGGCGTGTTTTGCTATAGGGGAATCATGTTAGTTGGCGTGTTTTGCTATAGGGGAATCATGTTAGTTGGCGTGTTTTGCTATAGGGGAATCATGTTAGTTGGCGTGTTTTGCTATAGGGGAATCATGTTAGTTGGCGTGTTTTGCTATAGGGGAATCATGTTAGTTGGCGTGTTTTGCTATAGGGGAATCATGTTAGTTGGCGTGTTTTGCTATAGGGGAATCATGTTAGTTGGCGTGTTTTGCTATAGGGGAATCATGTTAGTTGGCGTGTTTTGCTATAGGGGAATCATGTTAGTTGGCGTGTTTTGCTATAGGGGAATCATGTTAGTTGGCGTGTTTTGCTATAGGGGAATCATGTTAGTTGGCGTGTTTTGCTATAGGGGAATCATGTTAGTTGGCGTGTTTTGCTATAGGGGAATCATGTTAGTTGGCGTGTTTTGCTATAGGGGAATCATGTTAGTTGGCGTGTTTTGCTATAGGGGAATCATGTTAGTTGGCGTGTTTTGCTATAGGGGAATCATGTTAGTTGGTGTGTTTTGCTATAGGGGAATCATGTTAGTTGGCGTGTTTTGCTATAGGGGAATCATGTTAGTTGGCGTGTTTTGCTATAGGGGAATCATGTTAGTTGGCGTGTTTTGCTATAGGGGAATCATGTTAGTTGGCGTGTTTTGCTATAGGGGAATCATGTTAGTTGGCGTGTTTTGCTATAGGGGAATCATGTTAGTTGGCGTGTTTTGCTATAGGGGAATCATGTTAGTTGGCGTGTTTTGCTATAGGGGAATCATGTTAGTTGGCGTGTTTTGCTATAGGGGAATCATGTTAGTTGGCGTGTTTTGCTATAGGGGAATCATGTTAGTTGGCGTGTTTTGCTATAGGGGAATCATGTTAGTTGGCGTGTTTTGCTATAGGGGAATCATGTTAGTTGGTTAGTTCACCTGATCAATAAGTGCTCATGTAGAGCTTTTGTGGTAAGTCTATGTCAGGCGCCTGGGGTCATGTTGTGAGTATCATGCACTGTCAACTTAAACTTATGCTTGTTGTAGAGGCAAAATTGTTCATCCAATCTTGATGAAACTTTGTTACAATAATTGTCTTAATAATATCTAGGCCATCTTTGAATTTGGTTCACCTGGGTCCAAAAGCTAGGTCAAATCATAAAAAAATATTGTTTTTACTCTGGAGGCCTTATTTATGACTCAGTCTTGAGGAGACTTAGTTAAAATGTTTATCTTGTTGTATAGTAGTTTTATGTTTGTTTGTTTAGTTATAGTGGAATCATGTTTGTTCATCATAGTAATTGGCTCGTTTTCCTTTGATGTTATTGATGTTATCTTTCTGTTTCTGCCTAGAGCTGAAAGCTGCCACAGTCTGCCTCTGGAGGATGAGTGCTGTATCTGTATGCAGAATGAAGCCAAGACTATCATGCCATGTACACACAAGTTCTGTGAAAACTGCTGCAAAGAGTGGTAAGTGAACCATGTTATTTGCTGCATATGTAGTTAAACCAAACCCATGCTTAACCCTTTTCAGCTCGAAAGTGAAGTTAAAATTGCTGTCTGCTACTAGCATAAAAACAGATCAGCCTGTGAGTAAGTGGCAGTCTGTTCAGGTTTTATAAGCTCACCTGAGCACAACATGCTCATAGTGAGCTTTTGTGATCGCTTTTTTTCCGTCGTGCGTCGTCCGTTGTGCGCCGTCAACATTTGCCTTGTTAACTATCTAGAGGCCACATTTATTGTCCAATGAGAAGATTTATCCCAATAATATCTTGGATGAGTTCGAAAATGATGTCGGTTGGTTGAAAAAACATGGCCACCTGGGGGCGGGGCATTTTTCCTGATATGGCTATAGTAAAACCTTGTTAACACTCTAGAGGCCACATTCATTTTCTGATCTTCATGAAACTTGCTCAGAAGATTTGTCCCAAAGATATCTTGGATGAGTTTAGAAATGGTAACCTTTGCTTGAAAAACATGGCTGCCATGGGGCGGGGCATTTTTCCTTCTATGGCTATATATGGCTATAGTAAAATCTTGTTAACACTCTAGAGGCCACATTTATTTCCGATCTTCATGAAACTTGGTCAGAAGATTCATTCCAATAATATATTGAACAAATTCGAAAATGATGCCGGTTGGTTGAAAAACATGGCCGCCAGGGGGCGAGGCATTTTTCCATATATGGCTATAGTAAAACCATGTTAACACTCTAGAGGCCACATTTATTTTCCGATCTTCATGAAACTTGGTCAGAAGATTTGTCCCAATGATATCTTGGATGAGTTTGAAAATGGTAACCTTTGCTAGAAAAACATGGCTGCCAAGGGGCGTGGCATTTTTCCTTATATGGCTATAGTAAAATCTTGTTAACTCTCTATAGGCCCCATTTAATGTCCAATCTTCATGAAACTTGGTCAGAAGATTCATCCCAATAATATCTTGGATGAGATCAGAAATGATACCCTTAGGTTGAAATACATGGCCACCTTGGAGGCGGGGCAGTTTTCCATATATGGCTATATTAAAACTTTGTTAACACTCTAGAGGTCACATTTTTTTTCCGATCATCATGAAACTTGGACAGAAGATTTGTCCCAATGATATCTTGGATAAGTTCGAAAATGGTTTTGGGTGCTTTAAAAACATGGCCACCAGGGGCGAGGCATTTTTCCTTATTTGGCTATAGCAAAACCTTGTTAACACTCTAGAGGCCACATTTATTGTCCAATCTTCATGAAATTTGGTCAGAAGATTGGTCTCAATAATATCTTGGTTGACTTCGAAAATAATTATGTTTGCTTAAAAAACATGGCTTCCAAAGGGCGGGGCATTTTCCTAATATGGCTATAGTAAAATCTTGTTAACACTCTCGAGGCCACATTTACTGTCCGATCTTCATGTAACTTGGTCAGAAGATTAATCTTGATAATATCTTGGAAGAGTCCATAAATGATGCTGGTTGGTTGAAAAACATGGCTGCCAGGGGGCGGGGCATTTTTACTTATATGGCTATAGTAAAACCTTGTTTACACTCTAGAGGCCACATTTATTTTTCGATCGTCATGAAACTTGGTCAGAAGATTTGTCCCAATATTATCTTGTTATCTCAGGTGAGCAAATTTGGGGCTTTTCAGGCCCACTTGTTCTGTTTGCTACTCATCAATTTTTTTAATCAAGGCTTTAAAACTTGAATCTAGTAAGAAAGGTCTTTAAATGTAATTTGATCTTCTAGGGGAAGAAATAATATCTGAGCAGTGAAGGGTTAAGAAAAGTGTCGGCTTAGTCTAATGGGAGGAAACACAGAAAATGATATTTCTTGACTTGTAGCATGGCGGTATATGAAAGTAAATACCTAGTAAGATTTCAGATTAAAAGAGCCCTATTGTTTACTTTGTTACCTTTCTTGAAACGAATGTTTGTATACTCATTAAAAAAATCAAACATTCACATGTTTTCACACAATGAATTTTTTGCTTCGTAGTTGTTGTTAAAAGATATATGATTATCAATGTTAGAAACAACAACAAACATCACCAGAATAACAGTATGCTTTTGAAGGGGCTTTCAAATATAAAAGCTGTTTAACACACAGAGGTGAGATTTTCTAATGTACGCTTTGTGTCTATATTCAAACAAAAGGTTTCAGGGGACAAAAATATTTATAAATGGCACTCGTCCTGCAGGACAAGTGCATTAAAATTTTCACTCGTCCTGCAAACACATGCACTTGTCCTTCAAATATGTGTGAAAGAAAGATTGCAAAGGACTGATATGACTAACAATGTTTCCTAAATCACTGCTAAAATGCTGCTTACTTAGCTATTCATGCCAGCTGATCACAGAAGAAATGTTAACTTACTTTATTTATGAGGAACACAAAATAAATAAATGAAGACAAATTTGTTTTTTCCTTTTTCTAATGCTTGATGGTTTCCATTTCGGATGGTTGAACATCGCTCCTGCCCCCCTTAAAGAACGCTCGTATGTCAGACATTTTTCAGATGAAATTCAGACTGGTTTAAAACCGTACTTCGCAGTAAAATAATTCTTTTAAAAAATCAATACCGTACTTACAGTGAATGAAGTCAGATGGTTCCCTGTCAACATGGACGCGCAAAGTTTACACCAAAAAGCCAATATTTACTCGGGACACAGTCTCGCATAACAACGCGCACCTGCTGTATGAAATTTACAATTACGATTTCCGGTTCATTCACGTTCTACTTTCGGAATAGATATGCTTTAAGAAATGATTTTATTTAATGAAAAAGAGTCTTACTGGTCAGAAAATACATATTTTAACGTCAGTTTTTTTTCACTCGTCCTGTAGGACGAGAGCTTTAGGGAAATTCACTCGTCCTTTCAAGATTTCACTCGTCAATACAAGCGGACGAGTGGAATTTTTGTGCCCTGGGTTTCATGTAAAAAGCAAATAACAACAGGGCTCAACATTAACAGTTGTCCTATTGCCCCTGGCAAGTAAAAGTTGGGTCCGGGCAAGTTATTTGATAATCTTGTTGTCCAACCAGGCAAGTGCAAAAAAGAACAAAGAGCATTAAATTTAGACTTTAATTAGACTTTAAATGCTGTAATCATTTTGTTAAATGTGCAAAAAATAAAAAAAAGGTTTTATGGTGTATCATTTTGATTTTTATTAAAAAATTTGAGGTTTACAGTTAATGTAATATTTTATGTTTGGGCAAGTGGCTTTACGTTCAGGGCAAGTAGATTTTCTAAGTACTTGCCCAGCAGGGCAAGTTAGTTTTTAGGTTTATGTTGAGCCCTAAACAAGCATTATTATTTGACTAATTTACAGACTTTTTTTTATTGGTTTGATGTCTTTTAGGAATGACTTATGCAAACTTATTTTTTAAATATTTATACATAAGGGCTTATAGCCTAAAACCATTAATTTATAGGGTCTGTTAAGCATTTCTGTATCAGATCAACCAAGCATTTTCAGGCTTATTATCCGTGTTTTATTCTGACAGGACGGACGTACACAACAACTGCCCAATTTGTCGAGCTAACTGCCCCAGTTCCGCAGACACATGGGAGCTGACAGACCCTCCAGATAGTTCAGAGTTCAGCTCCGAAATGAAAGATGTTCTTGTGGGAATTGCTGACAGAAAATCACGAAGTTCAAATTCATAGCATTTGCTCTGTGATATTTCTAAGGATAGGATTGTTTTTTAGTGAAATGTCTAGCATGTTGATGTTCTAAGACTAGAGTTGGGTTCAATATGAGCCTCTGGGAAAATGGGGCTTAATGCCTGTGTGTAAAGTCTCCTCCTAGATTAGCCTGTGGAGTTTGTACATGCTAACCAGTGATAACACTTTCCACTTGAATGGAATTTTTCTTTGAAAGAAAGTTTCCTCTCAATGTAAAAAAAACAGATTGAAAGTGTTGTCCAATATTAGCCTGTGGAAAGTATTGTCCAATATTAGCCCGTGGAAAGTATTGTCCAATATTAGCCTGTGGAAAGTTTTGTCCAATATTAGCCAGTGGAAAGTATTGTCCAATATTAGCCTGTGGAAAGTATTGTCCAATATTAGCCTGTGGAAAGTATTGTCCAATATTAGCCTGTGGAAAGTATTGTCCAATATTAGCCTGTGGAAAGTATTGTCCAATATTAGCCTGTGGAAAGTATTGTCCAATATTAGCCTGTGGAAAGTATTGTCCAATATCAGCCTGTGGAAAGTATTGTCCAATATTAGCCTGTGGAAAGTATTGTCCAATATTAGCCTGTGGAAAGTATTGTCCAATATTAGCCCGTGGAAAGTATTGTCCAATATTAGCCTGTGGAAAGTATTGTCCAATATTAGCCCGTGGAAAGTATTGTCCAATATTAGCCTGTGGAAAGTATTGTCCAATATTAGCCTGTGGAAAGTATTGTCCAATATTAGCCCGTGGAAAGTATTGTCCAATATTAGCCTGTGGAAAGTATTGTCCAATATTAGCCTGTGGAAAGTATTGTCCAATATTAGCCCGTGGAAAGTATTGTCCAATATTAGCCTGTGGAAAGTATTTCCAATATTAGCCCGTGGAAAGTATTGTCAATATTAGCCTGTGGAAAGTATTGTCCAATATTAGCCTGTGGAAAGTATTGTCCAATATTAGCCTGTTCAGACTTCAAGGCTTAACTGGGACAACATTCTAATTACATGAATTAATCCCTGTTTTCCCAGAATATGCTCAAATGATGTAACAATTCCGGACCTCTATTGACTAAACTAAAGCAATGAAGTTGTCAGTTTTTTTTTTTCTGTTGAGATTCATGACCACTTGAAAAATACCAACAGAGAACAAGTCTGAGTTAAAATGGAGGACAATTACCTTGAAATAGTGCTCTGTTTTTGCGTTTTCGCAAATCAGATTAACAAAAAGTGCTTTCCCCATTATGTCACTTTAAATATAATAATTATTCATCAGTATATTTTAAATAGAGCTGATTTTGAAATTAAATGTTTCTTCAAGAGTTTTTACAGTGTTTGAACATTCAAATGACCTAAGTGTTCGATTTTGTTAGTTATGATTATTTTGTAGGGTAAGAGCATTTATGCTGGTAGTTACTGGCACACTCAGACACAGTCCAGCGCCATCAGTTGTCTTGTTATTTTAGGCACATATGCAGGTTTAGTCAGCCCTCAATAAAACAAGCCTAATCTTTTGTGATAAAAATATGGTTGTCACTTTATACTTGTACTTTTATTTTATACTTACATATACTAGTATATGATAATGTGAAGTCAACAGTAATAAAAATAAGAGAACCATTTTCTGCTTAAAAATTGATAGAGGAACTTTTAAATATCGTTATTTTGCAGTTGCAGGTATCTAAAAAATGATATATTAAATATTGTTATATAGCGGGTACACAGTTCTCCTACTTCAGTAATCTTTGAGAATAGAAGAGTTGTTGAGTTCTTGGGAATAGTTTTCATTGTTATCTGTTCATTTATATAAAAAAAACGTGACAAGTGGACATGGACTCCTGCAACCTAGCATTTATAGACAAATTAAACCTCCTTTGGAATAAACTTACTTGTTATTTAATGCATACCCTGTGTGATGTAGCTTACGTTAACTGTATTGTTATTTGTGCAACTGTAGTTGACAGGTATATTTTTATCCCCCACCCTAGGCGGAGGGATATTGTTTTGGCGTTGTACGTCCATCCGTCTTTCTGTCCGTCCGGAGCCATATCTTGGAAGTGCTTTGGCGGATTTCATTGAAACATGGTATGAGTATATATATGGATAAGAGGATGATGCACCCCAAATGGCATTATACACCATCTGTTAATAACGGAGTTATAGCCCTTTGTATCATGAAAAAATGCTTTTTTGAGTGTCAAATAGAACTCTTTTGTGTCCAGAAGCATATTGGCGGGGGATATCAATTCAAAGAATTTGCTTGTTCTACTTATATTGAGTATTATTCTGTCTATTATTTAAAAAACATCAACATTACATCGAGTTTCCTATGATTGGCTTAATCTTTTTTTATCAGTAATTAGGCAAGATTGAAATAATGTATTTTAAGAACATTAAGATGTTCTTACAGTTGATATATTTTATTTTTTTATGTTATGGCATTATTATTTGCATGCAGTGCATAGTTCTTTTTGTAGAGAAAGGGTATGCCTTCATACTCATACGCATACCATGCCATATCAGCGGAGTGTTGATATACATGTATGTGTGTTCTATTTTTATGTCCCCGGTAGGGTGGCATATAGCAGTTGAACTATCCGTCAGTCAGTATGTCAGTCTGTCAGTCCATCCGAAAAAACTTTAACATCGGCCATTACTTTTTAAATATTGAAGATAGCACCTTGATATTTGGCATGCATGTGTATCTCATGGAGCTGCACATTTTGAGTGGTAACATGTCAAGGTGAACATCATCCTTCAAGGTCTAGGGTCTAAAACAACAAAGTCAAGGGAAGTAATAAGCTTTAAATGGACATAGTTATCTGACCTGCCCACGTATATATTTTTGTTAAATAAATCAAAGCAGCGCAGTAGGCGGCATTGTGTTTCTGACAAACACATTGTGGTTAAAGGTCAAGGTCATCCTTTACAGTCTACGGTAAAAAATACAGACTTAAGGGAAGTAATAAGCTTTAAAAAGGGAGAAAATTATTCAATATTGAACATAGCCACTTTATATATTTGGCATGTATGTGTATCTCATGGAGCTGCACATTTTGAGTGGTGAATCTAAAGACACGGTAGTGGCTTTTAATTATTTGCTACTAAAAATAGAGATTTGTTACAGACAATTTATATAATTATAAATCTCATATTATATATTTCCTTACCAAGAATTGAAGTTCTTTTCACAGTTACTGTACAGATTTATTATTTTGATTATTTATGACCCAAATAATTGATTTTTCAAAGTTTTTTTTAAAATGATATAATTATAATTTCTTTGATGTTCATTACATACCTGTGGACTTCTGTCCATAGATACATGATCAACTGTGGCTATGATCTCTTTTAAACCACAGGCCTTGGTTGTCAGTGATGTCTGACATGGTCATAATTGACTGTGAGACCCTCCCTCCCCCGGTTGGATTGGACAAAATTCAAGGGAAGTAATAACCTTTAAAGGGAGATGATTTCTATACCTGCCAAATGATAAATAGAAATTTTATTTCAATGCGGCGCAGTAGGGGGCATTGTGTTTCTAACAAACATGACTCTTGTTTGCAAATTTTTCTGTTTATGTGCTTTTAGATGTATTGTGTTTGTTTTTATACTGTATATTGTTGTTATTATCCAAGATATAAGTTCATGTATTAATACGCATAGTTGTTTTATTCCTCATACATGCAAGAGCAGTTCAGTACACTGCATTGCTGATGCATATACATGTATGCCATGTGTGACATCACTGCTGACATCTCAAGCAGTGATGTCACTTGTGGATTTGTTTGCATTTTCTCACCGAGTAAAACTCATTGATGTAAAATGTAAAAGTCCATATACTATTTGTTTTTATAAAAATTCATTTATCTAGATACATGGATTGTGTTTCTTTGATGTCACAAATATGTTTGCATATGTTGCGAGTTACTTACTGTCTTTTCTTTTTTCCTGTTTGCATTTAGCCATTTTCAGTTTCCTCTGTGCAAAAAAAGGGTTAATATAGTACAACAAGTGCTTTGTTGGTAAAAGTACTTAATGCAGGGCACACTATTTACACCTTGCTATTAATCCATGAAGCAACAGCACAAATCATTGAATTTATTGTTTGACAATTTCGTTTATGAAAGCATGATTAGTTGAATTCAATCCTTGTTTTTGCACAGAAGGGGACAAATTTACTTAAATTTCACAAGGTAGATCAATGTTCTAAATTTTCTGTAAGGCAAATCGGAGGTACACACTTCATCATTAAAAAAAATATATTGGCAAGCATATACAAAAAATGATTGTTCTTTTAATTATATTTATATTGTTCTGCAAAATATGTATTCAAATTATGTCACAACAAAAATAATAGTATACATTTATATATTTTTTATGAAAAAAATATGTATATGGGACCGTTTGATGATTATTGGTTGTTTTGGTTTTATTCTTTCAATTTGTATATGGCATATTTTCTTTTAACAGTTGAACAGATTTTTTTTATGCACTTAAATTAATGCACATGTTTAGGTCCTGCTTATATCAACAATTGTTCATGTCCACGCCCTAAACATATCTAATTAAGCAATGATTTTGTTAGGAACGCAGGTTAGGAATTTCTTAATTTGTTTTGTCAATATTACGCAGTTGAAATATCAGGTAAATAAATTAAACATATCTAAAAAAAATCTTGAATTCTGTATACTTTGTGTTAGGAGCCTTTATACTTAAAAAAAAATGCAATTTATGACGAAGCTTTGTTCTTTACTAAACCCTCCCATTTAATAACAAGCACCTTTCTGGCAACCACGATTTCTGTGATTTGATTGATTTAAAAATACTGTCATAGCTTATCTGATTGCATGAATATGTGACCGATATCTAGTATCTTCGCTACATGCATATCATAACCATCACTGATGATTAATCACTCGTTATACCAATCAAACCTATTTTATGTACATACTCTTTTTGGAAAAAAAAAGTGTAATTTTGTGAAATCACTCAGGTACCAGCTATGTAAAATTCATTTCAATATCTGAAATGGACATACATTAATGTTTATAATTGGATCCAAATATTTGCATCTTAACCATATCTGTTTTGGACTCAACAACTTGGTTGGCGCTGATTTAGTGAAATTTGGGTTGATGAGATCACTGTGTCAAGGCTTAAATTATCTGTTCATAAACAACATGACTGTCATATTATTTAGCTAAATTGCTGGTTTATCAAATTGATCTGAAGCTATATGCAAGTATGCTGTGCTTTAATACAAATTTACTGGATCCTAAGTTAACTTTTTTTTATGAGCTGGCCTTGTCCTGGGAAAATGGGGCTTAATGCACATGCACAAATTGTTGTCCCTGATTTGCCTGTTACGTTGCCTCGGGCTAATCAGGGATGACATTCTCTGCCTGAACTGAATTTTGCTTAGAAAATAAACTATATTTAAAAATACCACATTAGCAGAAAGTGTCATCCCTGATAAGCCTTTTTGGACTGCTGATGCTAATCTGGAATGACACTACTAACACAGAAATGTTCATAATTGGCTTTTAAATAAAGTACTAACTGATAATTTTCTGTTGCAAAACAACAAAAAAGGTCTGCATGGGCCAGACAGCTCCTAGCACTTGTCTGAGGATGCCAGGTTCAATAACTGGCCCTGCTACATAATTTGTTTGGATTTGATTATGAAATAATTTCTTTTGCTATTATCTCCTGCCTCTGATTCGAGTAAGGCTGTTTTCAGGTATTGGTTAAGGTATGTGCCCTTTTTACTGGCAAACAAGAGCCTCTCTTGTATAAGCTTTTAATGTTGAAGTCTTCAAATCAATACATGTACTTATTATCATTTGTCTGTTTGTGCCATAAATGATATATATATGTCTGAAAATGTTCTTTGTAAAAGCATTGAAATTTTAAATCAGCATTGATTGTTGTTACGATATACTAGTATCTAGGAAATATTTCAGCAAAATCAGCATTGATTGTTGTAATGAAAGATATTCTAGGAAATATTTCAGCAAAGTCTTAATGTATTGTAAAAGAGGCTTTAACGTTGATGAACAAAATGGTTTTGTTCTTAGTTTCCCTGTATGTAATTAAATCCTAATGTAAATATCCTAATTTATGATACTCGCTCTGGAAAAATGAGTCTTAATGCATAAGCGTTAAGTGTTGTCCCAGATAAGCTTGTGAGGAGACGACCTTTTCTCCTTTTATAGTATTTTTTGTTTAGCGCAAGGTTTCTCCTCAGCTAAATTCCAGTCTAGGCGGAAAGTGTTGTGCATGTGAAAGTGCATGAAACACCATTTTCGAATATCAAGGCTTATATTAATGTTTTCAAAACTCATCAGCTAAAGTGCAAATGAACAAGCTTTAACTGTAACTTTTGATGTCATTGGACTATATCAATATGTAAATCTCACAGGTGCCAGGTGATCAAACTTAACATGTATGTTAAAAACAATGGCGGTTGAAACAATTTTTATGCCCCCTTTCAAAGAAAAGGGGGTATATAGTTTTCGCACTGTCCGTCAGTCTGTCTGTCTGTCAGTCTGTCAGTCTGTCTGTCAGTCTGTCACACTTTTCGTGTCCGCTCTCTAATTCAAATAGTTTTCATCCGATCTTTACCAAACTTGGTCAGAAGTTGTATCTAGAAAATATCTAGGTCAAGTTCGAATATGGGTCATGCCGAGTCAAAAACTAGGTCACAGGGTCACTTAGTGCATTTCAAGGATTTAGCATGGTGTCCGCTCTCTAATTGAAGTAGTTTTCATCTGATCTTTACCAAACTTGGTCAGAAGTTGAATCAAGACAATATCTAGGTCAAGTTCGAATATGGGTCATGATGGGTCAAAAACTAGGTCACGGGGTCACTTAGTGCATTTCAAGGATTTAGCCTGGTGTCCGCTCTCTAATTGAAGTAGTTTTCATCTGATCTTTACCAAACTTGGTCAAAAGTTGTATCAAGACAATATCTAGGTCAAGTTTGATTATGGGTCATGCCGGGTCAAAAACTAGGTCACAGGGTCACTTAGTGCATTTCAAGGATTAAGCATGGTGTCCGCTCTCTAATTGAAGTAGTTTTCATCTGATCTTTACCAAGCTTGGTCAGAAGTTGTATCAAGACAATATCTAGGTCAAGTTCGAATATGGGTCATGTTGGGTCAAAAACTAGGTCACAGGGTCACTTAGTGTATTTCAAGGATTTAGCATGGTGTCCGCTCTCTAGTTTATGTGGCTTTCTGATTTGTTTTGATATTCTAAGACATTTTTATGCCCCCGAAGAAGGGGATTTAGTGATCGGACTGTCCGTCCGTCTGTCCGTCACACTTTGCGTTTAGATTTCGAAAAATGCTCATAACTTCTTTGTCACTTCAGACATCAATTTCATATTTGGCATGCATGTGTACATGTATATGGACAAGGCCTTTCAATACGCACACAAATGTTGACCCCTGTGACCTTGACCTTGAACTTAGGTTTCGAAATCTGTGTTTAGGTTTCGAAAAAAAGCTCATAACTTCTACCAAGCATTTATAGGGGGCATAAGTCATCCTATGGTGACAGCTCTTGTTAGATGTTGTTAATGCAATTAATGGTTATAATTAAGAACTTGTGCTTAATGACAGCATTTTTGATACGTTTGTATGGATTGTGCTTGTGAGAACAATATGGATATTCTGTTAGTTTGACAGGAATTTACCAGCCAATTCCTTTTTAAGCTCACCTGATTGCTCAGGTGAGCTTTTGTGACCGGTCTTTGCCCGTCTTCCGTCCGTCCGTCGTCCTTATTTGGTTTGTAAACACTCTAGAGTCCACATTTCATGTCCGATCTTCATGAAACTTTGTCAGAAGATTTGTCCCAATGATATCTCGATCAAGTTCGAAACTGGGTCATACTGGGTCAAAAACTAGGTCATTAGGTCAAAAAAAAGAAAAACCTTGTAAACACTGTACACGTCACACTTCATGCCCAAGCTTCATGTAACTTTGTCAAAATGTTTGCCTTAATGATATGTTGGTTGAGTTCAAAAGTGGTTCCGCCAGTGGGGGGGGCAGTTTTCCTTATTTGGCTATAGAGAAACCTTGTAAACACTCTAGAAGTCACAATTTTTGCCCAATCATCATGAAAGTTGGTCAAAACATTGGTTTTATTGATATCTCGAACAAGTTTGAAAATGGCCTAGATCGGTGAAAAAAACATGGCCGCCAGTGGGCTCGGCATTTTTCTCTATATGTATATAGTGAAAACATGTGAACACTCTAGAAGTCACATTTTTGGCCCAATTTTCATGAACTTTGGTTAGAACATTTGTTTCTTTGATATGAAAGTTGTGTTCGAAAATGGTTCTGGTCAGTTGAATAACATGGCTGCCGGGAGGGGGGGGGGGAGTTTTCCTTATTTGGCTATAGAGAAATCTTGTAAACACTCTAGAAGTCACAATTTTTGCCCAATCATCATGAAAAAGGGTCAAAACGTTGGTTTTATTGATATCTCGGACGAGTTAGAAAATGGCCCAGATTGGTGAATAAACATGGCGGCCAGTGGGTGGGGCATTTTTCTCCATATGTTTATAGTGAAAACATGTGAACACTCTAGAAGTCACAATTTTGGCCCAATTTTCATGAAATTTGGTCAGAACATTTGTTTCTTTGATATGAGAGTTGAGTTCGAAAATGGTTCTGGTCAGTTGAATAACATGGCTGCCGTGGGGGGGGGGGCAGTTTTGCTAATTTGGCTATAGAGAAACCTTGTTAACACTCTAGAAGTCACATTTAAGGCCCAATTTTCATGAAATTTGGTCAGAACATTTGTTTCCTTGATATGAGAGTTGAGTACGAAAATGGTTCTGGTCAGTTGAATAACATGGCTGCCGTGGGGGGGGGGGGGCAGTTTACTTAGATTTATATAGTAAAAAAAGTGAACACTCTAGAAATCACATTTTTTTTGCCCAATCATCATGCAACTTGGTACGAAGATTGGTTTTATATAAATCACATAATTAATGCCATAATTATTGCCCTTCGATTTTCCAAATTTTCATTATATTATACAAAATCCTTGAAAACACTCTAGAGGTCACAATTTTGTTTCAGATTTTATGAATCTTGGTCATGATATTTATTTTTGTAAGCAAAGTTTGATGTTTGGTAAGGGGGGGGGGTCAACTCAAAATATAGGTCACCAGGTCAAATCTTACAAAAACAAAAACACTCCATATGCTAGAGTTTTGGTTCAATAATGATGAAACTTGACCAGGATGTTTGTCTGGACAATATCTAGGTCAAGTTTGACGTTTGGTAAAGATTGAATGAACCGACTCCTCTCAGGTGAGCGAACTAGAGCCATCTTCGCCCCCTTGTCTTGCAATCAGGACTAGTTAATAAATTTTACAAGTACATGTTATTAAATAGGTACCTGTACATTTAAAATCCGCACATTGGCTAAAGACATTTGCATAAAGAGACCACTCTTTCTTCATCAAATCCCCTAAAATAACAAACATGAGAACATATCTGACAAAATAAGGAAACTTAAGGAGTTTAAAAAAATATGAAAATGGGGCAGTAAATACAATATGGAACAAAATTAGTTCATATTATCATGAAAGTGTGAATATACAATTGTTAATTTCATCCATCTGAAAATAAGTGTTTTTGTCTCAGTCTTTTATTTGAAGAGGTTAATACAAATCTTCAACTTTATGAGATAGTTACAGTGCTTTTTACATGGCAGAACATCATACATTTTCTCCAGGATCTTATCAAAAAGATTCTTCACATATACAAATGTACATGTCAAGTAATGGCCAGATGTCGCCGGTGTTAGAAAGTCAACCATGATTTTGTTTCTGTTTGTTTTTGTTTTATGATAATTTTTTATTTATCATAGTTAAGTGTGATATATCATTCCATGGCACTATATCAAGTAAAGTGAATATGTATAACAATTATGTTTCACAGTCCAATGTGATTATTTCTTTTTATATTATTCTGTTGTGCATTGCATTATACATCTGTATATTCATTGCATTTGAATTGATCATGCAATTAACAGTTTATGACTTTGAACTTTGAATAAATTATAGTACACTATATAATGGTGCTTTGCATGCATAGTTATGAATTTTATGTGTATTTAGATTTTATTTTGTTTTTAACTCACCTGAGCACAACAGGTGCACAATGTGCTCATGGTGAGCTTTTGTAATCGCTTTTTGTTCGTCATTTCCCTTGTTACCGTAACGCACTAAAGGCCACATTTGTCCAATCTTCATGACATTTGGTCAGAAGATTTGTCCCAATGATATCTTGAATGAGATCGAAAATGTTTCCGGTAGGTTGAAAAACATGGCCGCGTTGGGGGAGGGCATTTTTCCTTATAGTAAAACCTTGTTAAAACTCTATAGGCCACATTTAGTATCCCATCATCATGAAACTTGGTCAGAAGATTTGTTCCCATGATATCTTGGACGAGTTCATAAATGGTTCCGGTTGCTTGAAAAAACATGGCCATCATAGGGCGGGGCATTTTTATGCCTGGGGATCGGATGATCGGGGTATATTGTTTTTGGATGGTCTTTCATTGTATGTGTGTGTCTGTCCCAAAACTTGAACCAATAACTTTTGCAATATGGAAGATAGCAACTTGATATTTGGCATGCATGTGTATTTCATGGAGCTGCACATTTTGAGTGGTGAAAGGTCAAGGTCATCCTTCAATGTCATAGGTCATTCTTTTCTAAAATAGCTGCCATGCAGGCTTCAAAGCAGCCCAGTAGGGGGCTTGTGTTTCACAAACACAGCCCTTGTTCTTATATTACAAAATATGGCTTTTGTAAAAACCTTGTTTACATTCTAGAGGACACATTTATTGTTCTATCTTCATGAAACTTGGTAAGAAGATTTGTCCCAATTATATCTTGGATGAATTCGAAAAAGGTTCCAATTGGTTATACATGGCCGCCATGGGGCCAGGGTTGGCACCAATCGACCGCCCCTGGTTTTAACTGGCGGTTTTTACCGGTTAAAACTGCCCCGGTCAATACTCCCAAAGTGGTCATTACTGGTCAATACTGGTCGATTGAACTTTACCCCCAATTTTGATTACTATTCCATGCTTAATTAACAATATTGATAATATAAATTAAACAGACATGTTGCCAATAATGTCTTAAGCTATTAATACCCACTATTTTACAGTGTATACCTGTTCATGCAATTTGTTGGCCAATCTCTAAAAAATTTACAAATAAGTCAAAGTTGGTCAACTGGATTTTTCTGGTTGATTGAATTTTTTTCAATTCTAATGAATTATGAATGCTCAGAAAGTTCTGTGCTTGATTCAACACAAACCTGTCAATTACTGTATATTAGTTGTTCCTCATGCCCCACTGTCCCCAGTCTTCTCACAGTCTTCTCACGTATACAGGTTAGGGCACCCAAAACTGATAATAGGGCCTTAAATTGCACCTTTTTGACACAACCCTTACTAATCTTGTCATGTATTCTTGTCTGGATTTCTTTTAAGTACTTTTTAAAGAAAATAGTGAAAAATATTTTATTTTCCATTGATATAAAAAAAAAATAATAGAATTATTATTAAACGAAAGTAGAGTAGACCCACAATTGATAAACATTATTTGTTGGCAAAATCAAGAACTTTGATTGCTTATTCATTTGAAGACCAATTGAACTTTAAAATATAAAAACCCTATTAATACAGAAAGGAAAAAAGTTAGAAGTAACTATTAAATTAATAGCAAGTTATCTCCTTATGTGTTAGTGAAATGAAATAGCCTAAGGGCAGATTTGCTTCATTGTCACTTTCAGAGACATTACACTGCATGCATATTATTACCAATTAAGGCTTAGGGGCCAGATTTTTTACCCTAGAAACCACACGAGTTGTGTTTGTCATTTTGCCTATCAAATAGATATATCAATAGATCAGTGAAATACTATGGTAACTACAAAAGTAATAATACTTTAGTAACAGATGCGATACACTGAGGTAAAGATATTGCCTTAGTTCTTTTGTATTTAAGGCCGTTTCCATAAATAATAAAGAAGTAATTTGTTACAGCTTTAAAGATTTTTAACCAGGTTTTTTAACCAGGTTTTCCGAAGGAAAAAACTGGTTATTAGATTGGCGAATGCGGGCGGGCTGGCGGGCGGGCGGAACAAGCTTGTCCGGGCCATAACTATGTCGTTCATTTTCAGATTTTAAAATCATTTGGCACATTTGTTCACCATCATTGGACGGTGTGTCGCGCGAAATAATTACGTCGATATCTCCAAGGTCAAGGTCACACTTTGAGTTCAAAGGTCAAAAATGGCCATAAATGAGCTTGTCCTGGCCATAACTATGTCATTCATTGTGAGATTTTAAAATCATTTGGCACATTTGTTCACCATCATGGGAAGGTGTGTCGCACGAAAGAATCACGTCAATATCTCCAATGTCAAGGTCGCCACGACTAAAAATATATTTTTTTTAAAAACAAACTTACAAAGGGGGTTAATTTTGTTTGTTCATTTCAAAAGTTCAGTTTGAGTTTTCTCCCTTTATCAGATTTTTTTTCACAATGAAAACCTGGTTTTGTGACAATTTTGTCCCTTGTTTTTTTTACAATAAATAACTCAAAAAAAGTTTATCAATTACAGAATAATGATTGATTTAATATAGAATAGCTTAAATTCTTCCTTTGTCATGTTTAAATGCTTTAATTTTCAATCGACCAGTATTGACCGGTTTTAACCGGGTATTAACCCCCGGCCCGGTCAATACTCAATTGACCGGTCAATATGCCAAACCTGCATGGGCCAGGGCATTTTTTCTATATGGCTATAGTTAAACCTTGTTTACACTTGTCACATTGATTGTCAAATCTTCATAACACTTGGTCAGAGCATTTGTTTTTATGATATATTGGATCAGCTTCAAAATTGTTCCGGTCTGTTGAAAAACTTGGCCGCCATGGGGCAGGGCATTTTTCCTTTATGGCTATAGTTAAACCTTGTTAACACTTGTCACATTTATTGTCCAATTTTCATAACACTTGGTCAGAGCATTTGTTAGCTCATCTATTTTTTGAAAAAAAATATGAGCAATTGTCATCACCTTGGCGTCAGCGTTGGCGTCGGCGTCAGGTTAAGTTTTGCGTTTAGGTCAACTTTTCTCAGAAAGTATCAATGCTATTGTATTCAAACTTGGTACACTTACTAACTATCATTAGGGGACTGGGCAGACAAAGTGAGATAACTCTGGATTGCATTTTGACAAAATTATGTGCCCTTTTTATACTTAGAAAATTGAAAACTTTGGTTAAGTTTTGTGTTTAGGTCCATTTTATTCCTTAAGTATCAAAGCTATTGCTTTTATACTTGCAACACTTACTAACTATCATAAGGGGACTGTGCAGGCAAAGTTATGTAACTCTGACTGGCATTTTGACAGAATCATGTGCCCTTTTTATGTCCCCCACTATAGTAGTGGGGGACATATTGTTTTTGCCCTGTCTGTCTGTTGGTCCGTTGGTCTGTTGGTCTGTTTGCGCCAACTTTAACATTTTGCAATAACTTTTGCTATATTGAAGATAGCAACTTCATATTTGGCATGCATATGTATCTCATGGAGCTGCACATTTTGAGTGGTGAAAGGTCAAGGTCAAGGTCATTCTTCAAGGTCAGAGGTCAAATATATGTGGCCAAAATCGCTCATTTTATGAAAACTTTTGCAATATTGAAGATAGCAACTTGATATTTGGCATGCATGTGTATCTCATGGAGCTGCACATTTTGAGTGGTGAAAGGTCAAGGTCGTCCTTCAAGGTCATCCTTCAAGGTCAAATATATGGGTCAAATATATGTGGCCCAAATCGCTTATTTTATAAATACTTTTGCAATATTGAAGATAGCAACTTGATATTTGGCATGCATGTGCATCTCATGGAGCTGCACATTTTGAGTGGTGAAAGGTCAAGGTCATCCTTCAAGGTCAGAGGTCAAATATATGTGGCCCAAATCGCTTATTTTATGAATTCTTTTGCAATATTGAAGATAGCAACTTGATATTTGGCATGCATGTGTATCTCATGGAGCTGCACATTTTGAGTGGTGAAAGGTCAAGGTCAAGGTCATCCTTCACAAGGTCAAGGTCATCCTTCAAGGTCAAACATCATATAGGGGGACATTGTGTTTCACAAACGCATCTTGTTATACTTAGAAAATTGAAAATTTGGTAAAGTTTTGTGTTTTAAGGTCCACTTTATTCCTACAGTATCAAAGCTATTGCTTTCATACTTGCAACACTTATTAACTATCATAAGGGGACTGTGCAGGCAAAGTTATGTAACTCTGACTGGCATTTGGACGGAATTATGGGCCCTTTATACTTAAATTGAAAATTTGGTTAAGTTTTGTGTTTTGGTCCACTTTACCCCTAAAGTATAATAGATATTGCTTTCATACTTGGAACACTCACAAACTATCATAAGGGTACAGTAAAAGGACAAGTTGCATAACTCTGGTTGTCATTTTTACGGAATTATGTCCCTTTTTTGACTTAGTAACTTTGAATATATGGTTAAATTTTGTGTTTCGATCCACTTTACTTCTAAAGTATCAAGGCTATTGCTTTCAAACTTCAAATACTTTCATGCTATCATGAGGTTACTGTACCTGGCAAGTTGAATTTTACCTTGACCTTTGAATGACCTTGACACCCAAGGTCAAATTATTAAATTTTGCTAAAATTGCCATAACTTCTTTATTTATGATTAGATTTGATTGATACTTTGACAAAACTACTCTTACCTGACATACCACAATAGACTCCACCCAAACCATCCTCCGTGCCCTCCCCCCCCCCCCGTCGATTCCCCCCCCCTAATTTTTTTTTATAGATCATCTCACAAATGACCACCACACCCTCACACTATACCCCCCCCCACCACACACCCCAATTTTTTTTTTGAAACGGTTTAAAAACACAAATATTTATTTTCATTATTTTATTTTTAGCTCATCTATTTTTTGAAAAAAAATTATGAGCTATTGTCATCACCTTGGTGTCGGCGTCGGCGTCGGCGTCGGCGTCGGCGTTGGCGTTGGCGTTGGCGTTGGCGTCGGCGTCCGGTTAAGTTTTGCGTTTAGGTCCACTTTTCTCAGAAAGTATCAATGCTATTGCATTCAAACTTGGTACACTTACTTACTATCATGAGGGGACTGGGCAGGCAAAGTTAGATAACTCTGGCGTGCATTTTGACAGAATTATGTGCCCTTTTTATACTTAAAAAATTGAAAATTTTGGTTAAGTTTTGCGTTTAGTTCCACTTTTCTCAGTAAGTATCAATGCTATTGCATTCAAACTTGGTACACTTACTTACTATCATGAGGGGACTGGGCAGGCAAAGTTAGATAACTCTGGCGTGCATTTTGACAGAATTATGTGCCCTTTTTATACTTAAAAAATTGAAAATTTTGGTTAAGTTTTGCGTTTAGTTCCACTTTTCTCAGTAAGTATCAATGCTATTGCATTCAAACTTGGTACACTTACTTACTATCATGAGGGGACTGGGCAGGCAAAGTTAGATAACTCTGGCATGCATTTTGACAGAATTATGAGCCCTTTTTATACTTAGAAAATTGACAATTTTGGTTAAGTTTTGTGTTTAGGTCCATTTTATTCCTTAAGCATCAAAGCTATTGCTTTCATACTTGCAACACTTACTAACTATCATAAGGGGACTGTGCAGGCAAAGTAATGTAATCTGACTGGCATTTTGACAGAATTATGTGCCCTTTTTATACTTAGAAAATTGAAAATTTGATTAAGTTTTGTGTTTAGGTCCACTTTATTCCTACAGTATCAAAGCTATTGCTTTCATACTTGCAAGATTTATGAACTATCATAAGGGGACGGTGCAGGCAAAGTTATGTAACTCTGACTGGCATTTGGACGGAATTATGGGCCCTTTATACTTAGAAAATTGAAAATTTGGTTAAGATTTATGTTTTGGTCCACTTTACCCCTAAAGTATCATAGATATTGCTTTCATACTTGGAACACTCACAAACTATCATAAGGGTACAGTAAAAGGACAAGTTGCATAACTCTGGTTGTCATTGTTACGGAATTATGGCCCTTTTTTGACTTAGTAACTTTTAATATATGGTTAAATTTTGTGTTTCGATCCACTCTAAGTATCAAGGCTATTGCTTTCAAACTTCAAATACTTACATGCTATCATGAGGTTACTGTACCTGGCAACTTGAATTTTACTTTGACCTTTGAATGACCTTGACTCTCAAGGTCAAATTATTAAATTTTGCTAAAATTGCCATAACTTCTTTATTTATGATTAGATTTGATTGATACTTTGATGAAACTACTCTTACCTGACATACCACAATAGACTTCACCCAAACCATCCCCCGTGCCCTCCTCCCCCCCTCCCCCCTCCCCCCCCCTATTTTTTTTTTTTTTTTTTTTTTTTTTTTTAAGATCATCTCACAAATGACCACCACACCCTCACACTATACCCCCACCCCACCCCCCCACCCCACCCCCCCCCAATTTTTTTTTTTTTTTTTTTTTTTTTTTTTTTTTTTTAAGATCATCTCACAAATTATCACCACACCCTCACACTATACCCCCCCCCATTTTTTTTTTAAAACGGTTATTTTGAAATACCGTCCAACCATCGCACCCAAAACCCCCCCCCCCCCTGATTTTTTTTTTTTTTTTTTTTTTTTCGCTTTTTTGGAAGATAATGTAATAAATGTCCACAACCCCACACTATACACCCCTCTTCACTCCACTCCTCCCTCCTTTGTGATTGAAAATGAGAGTCCCTTCACCTTTAAAAAGAAAATAGATGAGCGGTCTGCACCCGCAAGGCGGTGCTCTTGTTGAAATACCGTCCAACCATCGCACTCAAGAATTTTTTTTTGAAACGGTTTAAAAACACAAATATTTATTTTTATTATTTTATTTTTGAAATACCGTCCAACCATCGCACTTAAGAATCCCCTCCCCCCCACCCCCCCCCCCCCCCCCCCCCCCTCAATTTTTTTTTTTTTGCATTTTTTTTTCGCATTTTTGGAAGATAATGTAATAAATGTCCACACTCCCACACTATACACCCCTCTTCACTCCACCCTCCCTCTTTTGTGATTGAAATTGAGAGTCCCTTCACCTTTAAAAAGAAAATAGATGAGCGGTCTGCACCCGCAAGGCGGTGCTCTTGTTTTTATGATATATTGGATCAGCTCCAAAATTGTTCCGGTCTGTTGAAAAACATGGCCGCCATGGGACAGGGCATTTTTCCTTTATGGCTATAGTTAAACCTTGTTAACACTTGTCACATTTATTGTCCAATCTTCATAACACTTGGTAAGAGCATTTGTTTTTATGATATATTGGATCAGCTTCAAAATTGTTCCGGTCTGTTGAAAAACATTGCCGCCTGGGGTCGGGGAATTTATCCTAATAAGGCTTTAGCAAAACCTTGTTTTAGCACTATAAATGTTACATTTATAGTTTACTCTTCATGAAAAATGGTCACAACATTTTTTCTTATGATATCTTGGGGATGCACTGAGCAGGTCAGTTTATTTGTATCTCAGGTGAGAGACTGGACCTTTAAGAAATCGAATACCACGTTCAAGTAGGTGTGAAGGAAACTTTATAGGTCGGTTCACGAATCGCAGTCCACAAGTATTGAACAAACTTGCATGCGCTATAAACATCATTAAAGTAAAGTAAAAATAAAGAAAAAACTGTTATTTTATATAATTCAATAACGGTCGAAAATCACAAACATTTATTAATCTACATCAATGCGTTATAAGTAAATTAACCGTTGCTAGCATAAAACTCTCACACAAGTGCCGTAATAAACCACCCTAATTTCACTTATTCCCTAATTTCTGACGAGAAAACATGGCAAATGCGCAACTTCACGTTGATTTCGTTACTAATAAGCACGGAGGGATGAGCATTGTGCTGGACGGTTTCCGATTTGTAATTAAAACGCAGACTAGGTGATCGCGTATATTGGACGTGTGCTGTGCGTGACTGTCCCTCTAGGGCAACTACGAGAGAAGGAATCCTCGTCCGAAACAACGGAAACCATACGCACGAGGGACATCAATTTGAAGAACCGTAGCCTCCGACAGGGTGTTGCAAAAGATACGAAAACGATGCAGAGAAGAAACGACACCAGTTCAAACAATCTACAAGGAAGAGGAAGAAACTGCGCTTCGATCCCGTGAGTGGAATGGAGACACCGCTTCGCTCGTCGTGATTTTACCGACATACGAAGGGTGTAAGACACAGTTGCACCGACAAAGAAGTATTACCAGACCCACACTCCCCTAAAACAGACCTGATAATTATCATCCTTGAGGGAGAATGGACACAGACGTCGACGGGTCAGCGATTCCTTCTGTTAGATGAGGGAGACGACCAGAGATTTATTGTATTCGCCACAGACTCGAATTTATAGAAGCTGTGTGCGGCGAGAATTGTATATGGTGACGAAACATTCTACACCTGCCCTGACCAATTCTACCAGCTCTACACCTGGCATACTTTCGTCGACGGCCACATGTACCCTGTCATGTTTGCCTTACTGCCAGGGCAGTAAGAGGCAGTTTACAGCCGGTTGTTCGAAGCTCTGGTGAGAGATTGCATGCAGCTAGGCCTGATGCTTTGAAAACCAGGAGAATTATTTATAGACCACGAGGAAGCGCCCAGAAATGCCGCCGTTCTCATTTTTCCAACAACAGATGTAAAGGTCTGCTTCTTTCACTTCGCGCTGTGAATTTGGAGTAAAGTTCAGTCGTGTGGACTTACTGAGGCATACATAACGGACGAGGATGTACACCGCCTGGTACGAAGAGCAGCCGTTCTTCCGCGTGTGCTTCTCGAGGCTGTGTATGATGTGTGGTTCTATGCCCTCACAGACGTACGCGACCTGGACCTCCCCGCAGCTGTTGAGGGCTTCACCGACTATGTCACCGAACAGTGGGTCGACTGTGACTGTTGTTTAGTACGCCGATGCTTGTTCATACTTTGTACATGTGAATTTATTGATTTCGGCGAATGTTAATATGAAAATGATATTAGGCTGAGTATTTTTAATATATTCATATTACACTTTCTATGGGTATTAAATCTATTAGTTGTTCGATTTAAAATGTTAATAAAGAAAATAAAAATGCATTGAGAAGCATTTTCGGTGTAAGTTATGTTTATGTAAGGAAATAAATAACGTAATACATACGAAAAACTATTAGATAAAAACTCCGTATTTAACCCATTTCGACAGAGACCGACTGCGCGTAGTGAAGAAAAAGTGGACTACAATAATATAATTTGACATATAACGAAAAAGCTATGTTAAAAAGTCATCAAAGTCGCATGTATGCACGATTGTTCCACCACCCTCGTCATCATTCCATCTTCGATAGAATTTATGGTAAGTGTTTGGACCTGCGTAATACGGTGAACCTGTAGCTGGATATATGCTTCAACTCATGGACCACCTCTTTTTATGCACAAAATGTGTTTTCGGGTTTTAATGGCAGCAATTTGACAGAAAGGCCACCGATATGCATCTACACCGTGTAACCGAGAAAGTCGATTGGTGTATTTTCATTTACCGTAAGTCTGTAGCAGCTCAGTTTTCTTGATTATTTTATTTTATCTTTTACTTCATATTGTGTTTTTATTGTGAATTTTAAGTTTTGTTTATCAAATTTAAGACTCTCACTTCCTGAAGATATGACTTCCTGCATATTTATTGAAATCTTAGTATTTTTAAAGGGGCCTTTTCACAGATTTTGGCATTTTTCAACTTATTAATTAAATGCTTTATATCGATAAATGTAAACATTGGATCGTAAAAGCTACAGTAAAAAATCAAGAATAAAATTAAAGAAAGGAAAAAAAACACTGCCCGGACCAGGTTTCGAACTAGTGACCCCTGGAGTCCTGCCAGAGTCCTGAAGTAAAAACGCTCTAGACTACTGAGCTATTCCGCCGAGTACACATGCCGGACGTATTTGATACCTTATATAAGCAATCTTCGTAGTTTTACAAAATTTAACGACAAAAACAGAACTCTCCAAATTATTCAATCGTTTCGCGTTGCAACGCTTTATAATTTTTAGGTTTTAAAATCGTCAAAAGATGCATATAATGGCTATATTAGACCATGGTAAATGTTCAGTATTACTGCTTCCTCACAAATATCATAACTAAAACGAAAATTTGCGAATCTGAAACAACTTTTTTCAATTTTGTCAATTTACCAAAGCGTGAAAAGATCCCTTTAAATGTCAGTGTTATCATTTTTTGTTTCCACACGTAATGGACGTTTAATTTTGAAAGGTATTATTATTTAAATGATTACCCATTTTTTCGTTTTGGTGTGTCTGGTTAGATGTTGACATCAATTTAGTACAGCTATTGCAAAATTTTGTCATATGCATTTATATATACACTTCTCTTGTGTGCGTTGTCTTATAGTTATTCAACACATCACTTACACGTTCGGTCGATCATAAAAAATATCACACATCAACACATACCGTTGAGAAATATAGTTATATACATGTAATGCTATATGTATTGTATTTTAACGTTATACATTGATAAACATTATTGTATAACAAACTTCAAATGTAAGACAGTTTAGCATGATTAAATTAAACCCCATGGTCGGTATATACAAGATCATACATAACAGCAATTAGAGTGCAATATACATTAAAGAAAATCAAATAAAACTAAAAACCAAACAAAAGTCGACCCACTTCATAACAAAATGTTACGATATTGTAGGTCAGTTCTATTATCAACAAGTTTGGCAACCATTTAGTATAAAAAGAGTCAGATTTTGTTTTGTAGAGATTCGGCTAGCATTTACATCGGATAAATAATACCACATTTATATAGCGCCCTTTTCATAAAATTTTGTGCGTTCAAAGGCGCTTTACAAAAAAGTCATTTGTATTATCTTCATTAGTATTATTGTAATTAAGGGACGGTGCTCTCATTGTAATTGTGAATCGCGGGGCAGGCCCGTAAGGGTTTGGCCGTTCGCCGAACTTTTAATTATTGGACTTCAATATTTACGATCTTGAGAGTTACTGAATGTATCTTATTAATTGGATATTGTGTGGACTTGTTTATTAGCAGAATAAAACATAAATGAACACTTCATCGTAATTGTGTATAAATTATCATCCTAACGCTGAATTATGTTACAGTATAATACAGCTATCGTATATCTTTGTTTTGTTTAATTATCGATGCCGAGTCTTTAGACCACCTTTACTCTGATGGTCATGGGTAACTCGTATTTTTATACAGATGAAATAAAATTTATAAAGATACACTAATGTTATTAAAAATTATGTCGTTGAACTATCAGTTAGATGTTAGAATATTTACTAAACACATGCCTGTATGCATATGTTTGACGTTATTGTAACCAGTGTCAGTGCTCATGAATCTTCCGAAAGTTAACAATAATAATTAACTTAAATAATACCATCGGTATTCTCCACCAATAGTCCAATCACTCTACACTTTAACCTCAAACAAATTGCAACAGAATTTCTGTGTGCGCAAATATGTTGATTAAAGCATTATATAAATAATATAAAAAGTCTAGAAAAAATCCATGTTGGGGAAAGTTGTAAAATTTATGATTTTTTAGTCATTTTAAATTATATTTTGTGACTAGTCTCGACTACCGTAGATCTACGCACGAATAACATCGTCTGCAGATGAACGATAGTGGGCTTCGATTATTTCTTAAAAGCCGGACAGTTGAATATAAGGATCAAAATTCGAATGAGAAAGGTAAGTCTAGCAATATATATTTTATTAAATAATTTATTTTTTAGCGCATGAACAGGCTTAAACGGTGCAGAATGTCTTTAAATCAAAATGTAATATGTTTTCGTGTTTTCCCATTGATGACAATCCAAAAACGTTTATAAAAGCATGTTTCGTCTCAAAACAGGAGCTTCAATGATCTACTTTGTGTTATTTGTTATATTTCGTCTTTAAATGTATTATATTCTGCTTTTGATTGCTTCAGCTATTACCAAAAATCGATTTCTAGCGGTGGCGAGAATTTGTTGAAAAATAAAAAACTACGGAAGCCTGTATCTGCCATAAAATCTATAAACGGATTTAAAAACCGAACGTTTAAATGGCCTGTTTAATGTATACATAATAATCGTCATGATTGCTTGTAAAATTTGCATAGACTTATATTTCAATATACTGCTTTGATTATAACATTAATGTATACATCATATACAGTTAAGTCCGGTAATCTTGCGCGTCCGGTAATCTTGCGCACTTCGCAGTTTCGAATCTCGCAGACGGCGAATGGTTTTCTTTAGTGATGAAGATGGAATTTCACATTTTTAAGAATTAACGGATTTAAAAGGTATGCATTCCATGCAAAATAAAATTTGATCATTACATTTAAACACCGGTTGCGCCATCCCTATACATCGTAAACACTGGCCTACTTACGATAAATTCGAAATGAATCACAAATTCCCTGCAGTCTTTAGCGTTTTCATACTTTTAATTAAGAATTCATAAATCCAACGTGTAATTTAGCATTCCATTGCACAATATCCGATCAGTCATGGTATTTTTGGCCATTGAAACTATATCGCATCAAACGACATAGTCATAATTTCCCGCCTTTCTATCAAACCAATTTGGTATGATCTCCGCATGCGCAATGCGCTGGCCTAGTTTTGATATTTTCTGTAAACTATGTATTAAGCATGATCGCTGTAAAATTTAACCTGTTTTGCATAAACATTTTTTCACGCATACCGGCCCTTTTTTATTTATTGTACACTATTACTAGTGACTATATTATTTGTTGACTTGTAGTGAACAAAAACTGCACTAGAAATCCACATTAAATTTCAATGTTTTTTTTACAAACTGATTTGTTTAATAGTTTTCTGGAATGTTTTTTTGTCAATAATTGGACACCATATGTCTTCAATTTTGCCTAAACGAGGTCATTACACCAAGTGCGCAAGATAACCGGACGCTGTAATAGTTTGAAAATGAGGTGAGTCATGTTTGTTTTGAAATCAAATCGGACATTTCTTCACTGAATTAATCAGATATTATTGTGTTAATAAACAGATAAACTTCTTATTTTCATTATAAATTTAGATATTATGTTGCCAATTTATAAAAGAACATGTTTTTAAACCAATTGAATCTTAACTTCGCAAGATTTCCGGACAGCATCGTACTACGTTGGTACTTGTAATCTTGCTTTTTAGTTTTTATCGTAATTATGTGTATAATCAAAGGAATATTTAATGATTGTGGTGTTCCGATGGTATGTGGTGCACGCGTTGATTGTGTAAAATTGTATTCCAATATTCCAGCAGGCTCGTGAAAAAACAAAGGCACTGAATCAGTTCGTGCGATAAAATCCATCATAACACCGTAGTCATCTAATAATCCTATTTTTGTACCTAGTTTCTAATCTGAAACAAATGCTGTTAGAATGATAGAATTCCCGTAGTTCATACACTTATTTTGTTTAAATAAAAAGTTTTACTGAATAACAAGTGGGATAAATAGAATAATAGATAAGTATTTTTTTGTTTTCTAAGCCTAGCATGATAAACCAGATCTATAATCAACACTAACCTATTATTATCTATATTAAACAAGAAATGAGTGTCGATCATTGGTGCTACCTCTATTTGAATCACTAGTAAAATTCTGAAACCTAACAACTGATTTTCGTCTATTAACATTTCAGATGGATCACCAAGGGAGGTGTTTTGAACTGTTAGATATCCAGTAAATACGAATGGGTAGCAGGACAAAAACTTGAATTTTAAAAAGGTAAGATTGGTCTATTAATCGGTATCGTAACTGCCTGCTTGATAGAAGCTGACAAGATGTTAGTGTGCCAAGTCAACAATCACTAAGTGGTATATGCCATTAAAGTTTATCAGTATATTTCATATTTAGTTCTATTTACACGAAATGCAAAGTCCATCTCGTTCAAAATAGAATTTTATAAATACACCATATAATTGTATGTTTGGTCAGAAAAGTTAGTTCTTTTACTTATAAAATAAAAATATAATTTCATGATGGATTCCTGTCGGATCTGTAAGCGGCAGTTTGACAACAATGCAAAGACCGTAAAACTAAGTGAGAAGGGCTGCCATGGAATCAATGATGCAAGTGAAAAAAAAAGACAGTTTGAGGGTTGAATCCGGACAGTTTGTCCATGTGGAGTGCAGAAAAACATATTGTAACCCAAACTATATTAAAAGAGACAATAGGGATGTACAAGAAAAACTCAATACTAGTCTCCCTTTCACTCCTTTGAGATCAAAGACTGATAAGTTTTCATACAAAGAACATTGTTTATAGTGTTGCCAATCTGTTATTGATAAAGGGAGAAAAAGAAAGTGTGATGTTTGGTCAGTAAGGACACTAGAACCTACTATTTTAAATATATGTTTACAGAGGAATGATGTTTGGTCAGATACAGTTCGGGCAAGGATAGAACAGGTCAATGACTTGCCTGCAGCGGATGCACTTTACCATCAAACATGCTCGTCTTATTTCAGAACAGGGAAAGATATCACAGAAGAATTTCAGGTGCAGCCATCCAGTGAAGGATTGGTCGACCAGAAGATACCGAAGCAAGTGACGCATTCTTAAAGGTGATGACATTTTTCAAAGATAGTGATGATGAGCAAGTGACAATTAAGCAACTGCAAGATCAAATGGTAAGCATTTGTGGCGACAAAGCATACAGTATTACCTATCTAAAATCCAAAATAATCAGCCACTTTGTTGAAGATGTGATAATCACTGAAATAAATCGGAAAGTAAATGTTGTGACCCTGAGCATGACTGCAACATCAATTCTGCATGATTTCTACCGCCAATGCAAATCTGAAAATACAGAGAATTAAAAGGTGAAATTCGATCAGAACAGCTGCAAAATTAATAAAAAGTGATATCAAATCCAAATTAGTCGATTAAACTTTTTATCCCTTCATTAGATATAGCTTCAAGTGAAGCCAACAAGAACTTCTTACCAGACAGTATTTACCTGTTGTTGCGTGAAGTGTTCAGCGAACGAGACGCAGATACTAAAATAAGCGCTATAGGCCAAGCAATTATGCAAGCCACTCGTCCTCGAATTTTGATAGCCCCTCTACAAATTGCACTGGGAGTGCAATTACATCACTTGACATCTTCAAAATAAATTGTGGAACTCTTGAACAGTTTGGGGTTCTGTGTCTCATACACAGAAGTACAGACATTCTATTCAAGTGCTGCTGTATCGGAAAGTGGCGATTTAAACAATAACACTATTTCGACAAATGAAAACTTTATACAGTATGTTGCCGACAATGTGGACACTAGATGGATACGGAACATTCCATTGGATGGGTCTGATTGCCTGCGTCACTCCAGATACAACCAGTCGGCAATTGTAACTTTCGACCAGCCTCTATATTGGAAAGCTATGACTGTGGTTACCAACGAATGCAACAATAGTCCTCTAAAAAGAATTTTGCTTCGACTTGATGGTTTTCATTGCACCATGAGTTTTCTAGGTTGCATTGGCCAGTTATGTCAGGCTCCGGTTTGAATGAATTGTTAGAAACAATATATGCCGAAAATACTATCCCACACATGGTCAGTGGAAAGGCAGTGTCGAGAGCAGTAAGGGGTCATTATATCCATTATTGTTTCTGCGACTTTTAAACCAAGTTTTACACCATTTGCAGTTATTATAGAATCAAAGATTTACTTATCAGTGTACGTAACATTATTTTATTATTAATATGTACAAAATAATCAAGTTTACAGATTTTGTAATAGTTGCATCGTTCAACGGCATAATATGATATTTGACCTTTTAAAAGTCAAGGTCAACCATTGTGACCCAAGGTCAATGCAATATTTATATATCTTTAAACAGTTAGGAAACTGTAGGTAAACTTATTTAAGAAAAGCTATGTATCTAATACTGTCTATATAGAAAATTCATAGGAATTAAAATGAAATTACTTTGTATAAGACTACCCCACCCACTCTTTATATAGAGATACAACACAAAGTTTGAATAAATATTTGTATAATTATGAAAATTCTGACAGATATATTCTTATCTCAAATTTAAAACAAATGTATGTGTGTAAAAGTCTATAGATCTATACAAGACGATGATTACATTGTTACATTCAACACTACTCAATAAAAGCTATGTGTTATCATATAGATTTACCCCACCCACTTTTCAATTTTTTATATAAAAAGGAGACAAATAGTGTGTTATAAAAGATAATATAGTTATTGTTACGTTTATTGTCATTAGTAGATTTAGATATAGCTATGTTAACAAGGATTTTTATGTAAAAATGATGGGTATTGAAATACATATAATTTATAAGGAGTTTCAAAGTAAAAAAATGAATACATTCATTAGCCTATATTTGGTCTCGTTTTTTGTAACTTTCCCCAGCTTAGAGTTTTCTAGACTTAATCTGGTATACTATATGCATTTATGATTTAAAAACACCAAAAACATTTTTTGTTGCAATTTGTTTGAGGTTTTGGGTGTATCTGAGCTAGAATGACTGGACTATGTCGAATACCGAAATATCCCAGAAGTATTTAAAGTAAAATCTTACCAATCTATGCAGAAAGTCAATCGACCAACATCCGATACTAGTAAATTATGACGGCCACACTTTTAATGTTCCCGTCAGCTGACTGACTGAGCCAGATCACAGACTATCATCCTCTTTGTTTTGCCTCCCCACACATCGCACATCATGCAGCCTCTTGACTGGACTATAGTTTTACTATCGCGAGTGTGCCAAGTATATGATGGAGAAATGAATATTGGTGTAACGGTGACAAAGTACCTGATGGCAAACATTTCGTGTAAAGCATCATGATATCTAAAGACCATGGTACACGCAATTTTTTTTTGCAGGATTCCGAAAAATGACATTTTTCGTTGCTCACCTGAGCGTGTTCAAGAGATAAGCTGTATCGAAGCGATGCCTTCCGAGAGACATTTCCTCTACTCAAAATCATAGAACTGAAATCCGGAGAAGCAGCGGTAGAAATGTTCCTCTTGTTTAAGGTTGAAATTAAGTTTACATGTAACATGCGTCTGTAAGGCCCCGAACCAACATAAAGCCCGATGCACACAACCTAAACAAGGGCAAAAGCTATTACAGCGATTACCGTTGAGCTACACGCATGAGGATAACGCGCCTCCATGTACCTCTTCAAAATGAACACATGCTACAACGAAATCTGCGAAAACGGACAAAGCTTACCGAAAGTGCCAGTCGGATCAACTTCTGAATTCTGTGCCTCACAAAAAGTCCACTAGCATAGCAAGATACGCATCACCCAGTGATTCGGAGACTGAATTCCAACTAGAACAATAGATATGTGACGTGTCTGCAGGAATACACTTAAACGACTCGCCATATTTAAAACTTCTCGCGTGGGGCGAGTGCGTTATGTGCAGCAACTGAGTAAACATTAAATTCTAAACACAAGAAAGAAACGTCAATTTCCTATACTCTCATTGTAAAGTTAGTTTTGCGACTAAACGGATATTGTTCGATTGCGTTTCCTTCAATTTTATGTTTTCTTTAATATAGGTTAAATTATGGTAATTGTAAAAGAAGATTAAATTTAAAACGATATGAATTAGTTATTTTCGATTCTTCCATCCGTTCTATCAGATAGAATATTATATTTAAAAAGAAATCGCCACCATCGTCAATACACAGTAACACATGCCACTGTGTCTAAGAAAACGGATATTTCAATACGTGAGTTTGAAAATTCCCCAATGGGAGCCCCATTTTGAACGAGGTCAAGCCAAAGCACGAATCCAATGAGAAACTTCTTCTGGATGGCACAGATCATTAACTTTCATATAAAGAGCTAAATATTTAGTAACAATGTAAACAAATACAGGTTTCTTTGGATTTAATATTTAAATAGTATTGATGATACAAAAGTTATACAATTCTAAAAATACTAGCGACATAAATAGATAAGGGGCTGGAAAGAACGAGAACAAAGCATATAAATAGGTCTTCAACCTCTTTTTTTCATGTTATTTCTTTAACATTTAATATGCAGTCAAACTATGCAAATACATTCCAATGGAATAAATATATAGCATTAAACGTTAAATCCTATGTTTCCTATGACTACTATTTCTGTGCGTTTTACTGGCGTCGGCGATGATTCTCGTAAGTGCCGTCAATACAAATTATGGCACCGTTTTCGGAAAGGGAGGCTTTGGAGCTGATGGTGTGCGATTCGGTGGCGGCGTTGGAGCTGATGGTGTGCGATTCGGTGGCGGAAGCAGAAGTGCTGGCGATGCCTCAGACGTATTTAGAAGGGGAAGTGGCAATAAATAGTCTTGGTTCAGGTATTTACATGCAATACAATCTACATATTTACAGAAACCTTTCTGTCGCATATATGATTGTTCCATGAAAATCTGATGTAGGCCACAAAAAAGAAGTCTTGTTTCCGGTTACCCAACCGACCCTGTTTTTTAACCGCCGACTCAAAAGTTGTTTTTTTCTGTTACAAAATCTGCATCCGAATGTTTATATGTCCGAAATTTACGCAACATGGAGTCGTTACTGAATTAAATTGAATTAAATGCGAATCGCGTATTAGATGGACATAATTATACGATTTTAATACCTTGATATGCGCACCTGTCTCTTACATTATTTTAACAAGTTGGCGGACAATACAAAACATAAATTGTGACAGACTCTCGACAAAAATGGCAAATAACGATCCAATAAACGACGGAGATCATACATTTAGAAGGGATTACTAAAATGCAAATTAATGCATGTGATAACGAACGATGCATACAACTTTTTTTAGATTCCAACAACTTATTTATTCAGGGCCCTCAATCTATTAAATCTGCCGCCGAAATTTGGCGGCAGTCCCCCACCTGAAAAGTATACTTTTTCCACTTTTGGGGGAAAACATTCCCCCTAAAAAAAACAAAAAACAACAACATTTTTTATTTTTTTTATAGAAAGATGTGTCTCATGATTATTATATCTCAATTCTAGTTCAATTTAATCTTTGCAAACATACTAAATTATGAAAAATGCAATGAATATAGTGCAAACATGTACACATGTAATAATGAGAGAGTAAGTAAAAAAATCCCCCCAAAAAGGGAAACGCCGCGAAAATTCCCCCTCCTAAGGGCTGCGGACCCCTTCCCCCAAAGTAGTGTGAGGGCGCTGTTATTAATAATCTACTCAGTGGATACAGTATATGTAACGGAAACGAGTGTTTGCAAATTGTTAGCGTTCAGTTTACTCGCAAAGTTAAAACATTTGACAAGATAATCGTTAGAAAATGGGATAGACACAAATGTTCATTTATATAATAATAGTGGATCTGTTTATAATCAGATTCATATGCATATATTGCTTTATTATGTTTGTCATGACAGATAGGAATGAAGAATTTCAGCGCCATGTTTTTAAGTGCCATTAGGTGCGGTGAGATTGAGGCGGTGGTGCCGGTGGTGCTCTGGGGTGCTGAGGTGCTCTGAGGTGCGGGTCAAGTCGATAGTGTCGAGGCCATTTTGTTAGGAGCGGGTCAAGTTGAAGTCAAGTCGATAATCCAGGTGTAAGGTTGTTTTCACCTGGTGCCTGTTATGCATATATTCGCTTAGGGATATGGTAATAAATTGGTGTTTATTGTTGTTATTTGAAATTAAAACGTAAAAGGTTGTATGTACATTTGAAAAAGCATTCATCCATCATTCGCTCAGAATTGGATCAGTTTTTATTGTTATGTGATTTAAAAGAAAGTGTTTTGTCGCTAGCTTCATTTTCTTGAAAATCATCATTCATAATATTCTTTTTCAAACATGGAGATTGAAGGACTGACATTAGATGCATCAGATCTGAAATATTACAACATACTTGATACGTTTGACGTTTGGCCTTTACAATTACTACCTAACAAATATCAGTTAACTGCTGCTGGATTTTATTATATTGGTAGAGGTGATATTGTACAATGTTTTTCGTGTTCACTAAGACTTAGTCAGTGGAAAACAGATGATAACGTTATTGAACAACACAAAATCAATTCACCACATTGTTTATATATACGCATGATTGCTCATACAAGTCAAGACAAGTCTGTATCTGTATCGTTGTGGAGCCCATGGCGGTCACGTCTGCATCCTGAAATATTTAAAATTTGAGTATTTGAGCGGGAACATAACTAGGATATAAATTGATACACAATGGTTACATTACATTCTACTCAGAACGATAGACAAGGAATCATGTCATCCCACTTTGAAACTAGCGGACAGATTACGTTGAATCACATTACTAAACCCGAAACATGTGTGACACTTATGAACTCTTACTTTGATTATATACGCAAAAGCATTGATAGAAGTTAAATGTAGTGTGCTAAAGAACAAATGTTATGGATGTTATATAGACCATCCGTCTCAATTACATCATGATTGTTTGATGCGTGATTTATGGGAAGACGACGAGCTTGTATACGATTTATATTTCGATGATATGGTAGAGGCAGTGAACGAAATGAACATTCTTCTTGCATAGGGAGATACGGTTCGAGGACTCAACCTAAGTAATTCTTTGATCGAACTGCATAAGAAAGTCATTTCGAGCAAGGACTGTTTACAGATGATGAAAACGGATTCATGGAAAAGAAAAATGCACAAAACGATTCAAACAATATTACACGTGGAAAGCCGTCTTTTATGCAGAAATAAAAGACGCATTAGTTTGAAAAAGTTGTCAGTGTCAATTTGAATTTGTGTGAGTAAGAATGGAACCACCAACAAAAGTTGATGAATCTGATGGGAAATTAATTTATGAGCAAGCCAAATCGGATCTGTTTGATGTAGAACATGGACTATTTGTACGTTCAAGGACTAGTAAATGTCATTTAACGGTAGTCAAATGGATTGGAACACTTTAAAGCGATATGTATCTTTGATTGATAATGTCATTGCTAATGAATAAATGTTGTATATTTATGTGTAGAATGTGTTACATTTTATTACATTGATGTTGTAGTATGTTATATGTGTGTGTGTTTTGATATAATATGATGCGAATAAAACTTAAATGTCAGATATTGCATTCGTTCGCTTTATTTAAAGAATGGTTTGTTATTAGGTTTACCATGCTACGTTTACTTTTAGAAATGGATGTATCGCAAAAGGAGGATATTCTTTCAAAATATTATTTTAATGCGAAAAACCCTGGAAATTATTTAGGAGGTGTAAAATTACATACATTATTAAACAGAAAATATCCGGGAGATATTTAGCATTCATTTTATACAGAAATGGCTTAACAAACAGGACCCATACGCGTTGCAGAAACAAATTAAACATAGATATAAAACGCCAAAAGTTCAAGTTGTTGGTTTAAATGATCAAGCAGATATCGATTTGATGTGTGTTGAAAATCTATCCAAGGATAATGATGGTTACAAGTTTATACTTATAGTAATTGACAATTTTTCACGTTTTTTATTAGTGAAACCGCTTTTAAATTAGAAAGCAACTACTGTGTTGACAGCTATAAACGATATATTAAAGAAAAGACGATTTAAGAAAATAAGATCAGATAAAGGGTCAGAATTTGTAAAGTCAGACTTTAACAATTTTATGAAAAAGAATGGAGTTTATTTTTTACAACACAGAATATATCAAAATCCAATTACGCGGAGAGAGTTATTCGTACATTGCGTAGTATGCTGTTTCGGTTTATGCGACAAAAGCGTGATTATAGATACATCGATAATTTACAGGACTTTGCAAAAAGTTATAATCAATCGCCTCATAGAAGTTTGAAGGGTTTATCCCCTAGTGCTATTAATAAAAACAACGAGATTGAATTTCAAAAATGTTCTTAAACCCAATGACAATAAAAACAAAGTCTCCGCGATATAAATTTCGTTTGGGTGATTTAGTAAGAATGAGCTTTGTGAAACATCCATTTCGACGTTCACATCAAGATCAATATACAACTAAAGTATTTAAAATAACGGAAAGAATGTTTAATCAAGGAATACCGCAATATAAAGTTATAGATTTTAATGACGAACCTATTTTAGGATACATGAATGAACATGAACTTATTTTAGTGGATAAAAATGAAGAAAGCTTGTGGTTAATTGAGCAAATTCTAAAAACAAGAACAATACAAGAGAAAAAACAGTATTGTGTCAAGTGGGAAGGATTTCCAAAGTCATTTAATCAATGGATCGATGCTAGTCAAGTACGAGAAAAATAAACATGGAACGATATGTTTATATAAGAAGTGATGAATGTAAATACATGTTTAATGTCATTTCACCCTACAATTTTAAAGTGCAGTTAAAATTACCATTGAGGTTTATTGGTAATTGGAAAGCGGCAGTGTGTGATTTATCGTTTACTAATAGTTCTAACATGAAAAACGTTGATCATGTGTTTATTTACTCAGATATTTGTGGGGAAAGTATTGTTTTTTGGAGAAGAACATTCCGTTTTACGAAGAATATATAAACCGCTTAATAATAATAAATGGTTATATATATATGATTTTCCATTTTATGTACCTTTAAAAAAGATGGAAATATATCAATTAAGTTTCAGTATTAAAACAGAAGACGGACAGTAAGCATCTTTTATAACATCACCCGTGCATATTGCTCTTCATTTTAAAGCATCATGAATTATCTAATTTATATGTGCCTAACCCACAGTCATGGATCAAGTACTATATGGAAAAAGGATAAATCATACCATCTCAATCGAAGGATGAGGTTTGTTCCGTAAATTTAAAAGCCTGTGTCGCCCGCGCAACAAACAGTTGATCAATCGAAGAGTGAACTAAAACGAGAGGATACAAAATCGTTAAATACAACAGAAATAAACGTTATAAAATCGAGAAATTTAATAAAAAAGAGCACAAAAACGCTACAAAAGAGAGGAAAAACGTTTTACAAAATCGAATACATTTATCAAAAAAGAGAGGAAAAACGTTACAAAATCGAAAAAAAATCTAAGAAGAGCAAAAGCGTTACAAAATGAAACAAAAACGTTAGAAAATTACAAAATCGCGCGAGAAACAGACTTCAATCTATATCATCTACAGAAAACGTTAAGAAAAGGATTGCAATCATCTATTATCGGTGATATTTTTGATAGATAAATATGTCGTATTTATCATCAAACAGCTTTAGTGAGGGGATACCAGAGAGTTTGCAATTATTTGATTTACCGCCAACCCAAGTTGCTATGGATAATGTTTACTATCAAGAGGTACGACCATCCTCGCAAGTGTCGGAAAATACTCTGATTGAGTTTCGAATCAGTGGACAAAATTCTATGGACTATTTAGAATTAAATGGAACCCAACTACATGTAAAACTTTGAGTATGTAAACCGGATGGAACTAACATTACCAGCAAGAAAGTAGGTCCCGTGAACATGCTTTTACAATCATTATTTTCTGCAAGCGAAGTAACATTGAAAAACAAAACCATAATAACATGCAACTAAAATCCTTATATCGCGTTAATTCGAACTCTAATGAATTATGATGCTACTGCTACCAATTCACAGCTTTTATCTCAACTTTTTATCAAAGATGACTCAGATCATCCTGATGGTTTTGATGCTGAAGGACGTAATAATGGACTATACTTACGTCAAAAATACATTGGCGCTTCCAAAACGTTAGATCTACAAGGACCTCTTTATCACGGTTTTAGTACCATTAATCGGTTCATATTAAACCATGTGGATGTGAAACTGAAATTAATTCGGAATTCACCAATAATTTGTTTAAATTCAGCAGATGATGCTCCTGTTTATAAAATAGAGATTCTTGATATATTATTACTTGCTAGAAAAGTGCGTGTGAATCCATCGTTGATCATCGCTCATGCTGAAGTGTTGAAGAACAGCACCGCCAAATACCCATTTATCATACCACCGCATTAATATCTGCCTGATATAACGTTGCCTGATATATTTTTTTATATCATGGTCAACAGGAAGTTCTTATATCAGTCAATGTTTGGAGTTTCGTGGGATTTTCAATAAAGTCAACAATTTTTATCAACATGAATCAGGTTCAACAAAACAAACAATTTGATACCAAGAACGTATATATTTTATTCTAGTTTAGTCATAAATCACAAAAACGTTTATTTTTTAAAAATCGCAACAGCCCGCACTGCATAAGTTAAATGACGTCGACAGTGGGGCAATAAATCTTAAATATCGATATAGCCATTGCACTTGCAAATATTGCACAGAAAGTCAAGACAAATGATAACTGTATGCTAATCCTCAACTATTTACACAAACGATTTAACACGCTTATGTCGATATTGACACTATCATCAAAATGTCAATTTCAATACACATCTCCAAAATGGCGTCTCCAAACTATTCGGTGAAGTGTGTTCTTAGATTAAATTTGTCGCCGCAGTCCATTCCTGATCTCCAATTCAAGACGTTTATAATTAAAGCGGTTGTACTATTCCCATTCGTAGTGCAAACAACTTTTTTTTCTCTATACGATGTTTAAAATAAGCTTTTATTCGTGTTGTCTTTTCGAACGACGTTTCTACATGTATGTCAACGTGTAAAAGCCGGATCAGCAAAATCAGCGGGAATCCGTACATATTCAATATAAAGAAATGGATTGTTTTGCAGATTTTAAGGAAAATGTGGTATAATAAACAGAAAAACAGGTTACTGTCTCGTCGTTTTGTAATATATCAGGCTCGGCACGAATAAAATAACGGCTCGGCAAGCCTCGCCGTTATATTATTTTAAGCCTCGCCTGATATATTTCAAAACGAGGGGACAGTAACCTGTTATTCTCTATATAACAGACTTGAATGTCGATCGCAGAGCATCGCTACTGGAAGTACATTGTTTACATGGGATAATTTATTTCATGGTCAACAACCAAGTCAGGTTGTTGAAGCATTCGTTAAATCTAGAGCACTTTCTGGTGACTATAAATCGAATCCGTTTCATTTCTTAAATTGTAATATACAGAGCATTTGTTTGTATGTAGACGGTGTACCCGTAGGTAGTATCCCATTACAGCTTAATTTCGATTCTACTCAAGGAAAGACGTTTATGAGAGCATATACAAATGTATTTACAGCAAATGGTACGTGGAACAATTTTTAAGGTGTTGATATCAGTAGAGAATACTTTGCTGCAAATGCTTCTACCTTATTTGCATTTCAAATAGAACCAATATTTTTAGAAAATGCATTATTTTTATCGCTTATGAAAACAGGACATGTAAGACGCGATGTACAGTTTAAACAAGCTCTTACTGAAACAGTTGTATTGTATATAGCGAATCACCAAAATGATGTTTTTCAATGTATACAATCACTATTTATCAGTGTTTTTAATTCATATGTAAATATGTATATGTTGTTTGTTTCATAGACATTTTGTATCAAGTATGTAAATAACATAAGAAAATCGATTGAACTCGTGGATTGTTTACGATATTTGAAACAATGGATTATATTTATTGTTAAGATAACATCTTAAGAGTAGTAGTAGTAGTAGTAGTAGTAGTAGTAGTAGTAGTAGTAGTAGTAGTAGTAGTAGAAGTAGTAGTAGTAGTAGTAGTAGTAGTAGTAGTAGTAGTAGTAGTAGTAGTAGTAGTAGTAGTACCTGTTTAATATTTAAACTTTTTTTCTTCATAAAAATAATAATGCGTTTTACCAGGGACCTATACAAACAAAGGGATGCGCAACCTCGCGATATCCCGATACAGGTAACAATATACTAAATCATTTTTGTGTTAAATGCTATACCCTCTAAAGAATGGAACGTCATTTATTTGAAGACACAATTCTCTGTATTGGCACTTGCCATGACTTTATTTTTGAATATTTCTGTGTGCATGTGGTAGGGAAAACATTGTTGTATACTACAAATTTAGTGTTTTGCTTATAGGTTGGAGACTACATGAGATTTTGACAGATGGCGGGAAACCCTCATCAACTGGAGATCAGCTGGTAAAAAGGTGGCCTTAAAACAGTGACCGTTGATTCGCACATACTGCATGACCTATCTTTTTTATTGTTTAAATCCATTCGGTTTGGCATGCTCTTTAAAAAAAGGTATGGTTATGGGGGTGTCTACGCGCAAAAGTTTTACTTTATTTTTTGTTGAAGTTGTCGGTTTTACATTGAATTTGTTAAGGAAATCTTTTGGTATATTGTGACCTACAGCACGCAAAATAAACCGGTGCGCGAGATTTGATAATCTCGATTGATTGGTCCCTGTGTAGCGATAATGCGGCTACACGATATCGATTGAAAGGTATTTCGCTTATTGAGCGGGTTACGCTTTTTCGGATTCAAATTATATTATGTTAAATAAACAAGTACCTATTCGTTCAATTGTTGCGTTCTTGATCTCAAAAAGTTTGTATAGGTCCCTGCGTAACTCGGCTACTAAAGGTTACAATTGAGTGTTAATTGCACTGGGAATGATCGCTCTTCAAATACATACAGAAATATATCGGGTTTGCACACAAAAAAGCACAAATACGTAATGTGCTTACAGTTCTTTTGGTATATTTAAAGTGCTGAATATTTGCGTGTATTGTCTTTTTTTTCTTCAATACTACCTTTATGTGATTAGTTTAATACTATGTGCTTGTTTCTAGTTTCATATTGCTTGAATGCTCATGGATTCTTAACACGTACAATATGCCTATTTATCTAAGGCTCAACATAATCTGAATTTATCTTGTTTTTTCTATAACCATCCACTTTTGACAAACATAGTAAAAAACTATACCAAATAAGTTCTCGCTTTTCAAATACATTCAAACATATATCGAGTTCGTAAAATAAAAGCGCTAAATCACGTAAAACGTTCTGCGCGCCTGTGGTTCCATACTGCTCGCTTTCCAAATACCCTCAAAATTATAACGAGTTTGCATAAAAAAGCGCCAAATCGAATACGCTTCCATAATATGGAATCGCATCTAATAAGTCACGCAGATCTCGCAGGTGAATTCACGCTCATTACACCGACAACAATAAACACCAATGTATTACCATATCCCTAAGCGAATATATGCATAACAGGCACCAGGTGAAAACCACCTTACACCTGGACTATCGACTTGACCTTAACTTGACCCGCTCCTAACAAAATGGTCTCGACACTATCGACTTGACCCACACCTCAGAGCACCTCAGAGCACCACCGGCACCACCGCCTCAAAAGGCGCCTCAACCTCACCGCACCTAATGGCACCTAAAAACATGGCGCTGAAATTCTTCATTCCTATCTACTATCAAGGTTTAATATATTAATTCAAGTAAGTTAAATACATCAATTACCATTAAATTTGCTTATTTATATTTTATGTTTTTCCTAACAACTGCCTCTGATGCGCTTAAATGTTTCTCTCAAAACCAGGTATCCACAGAATGGTTTTGCCCTCTATTGCATAATCTGCCCATTGCCCCTTTGCCCTCCTGGGAAAAACACCAGACATGTTTATAAAAAAAGTATTATAATAACTTTGTAGTTACTCTGCTTTTGAACAGTTATTTTTGTTAATGTTTTGTTTAATTGACATTTATTCTAGTCAACAAATGCTTTATTCAAAATGCAGTCTTTAGTTTTCAACTAATATTTATTTGTACAGTAATTTACAGATAAAGACAATCTGGATCAAACATCTTCGTGTTAAGAACTATATCTGAAAGTTTATAAAGTACAATGTCTTCATGCATTTCACACTGCTGCTGATTCCTGAAAATAACGACATTATCAGTGAGTTTAATATTAAATCAAGTGTTGTGGTAAGAAAAAAAAGCCTACCTACCGACCCACATTTTTTGGGGCATGTAACCAGAAACAAACCTATTTATTTATGGCCGTATCTATTTTGACATACGAATATCAATTAATAACACGTATTTGTTTACAGATGGCGTGTGTACGTGTGTAAACTGACGGTGAAAAACCATTGATTTAAACTGGAGCTCACGTGCTAAATACATTTATATGGATATGTATAACATTAAATAAATATGTAACGTATGCTGGAGGATTTATTTTACCAACAGCGTGCGTGTTTTGGGAACATTATGTTGCAGTGATTAAAAGAGACCTTTGGATGAAATTTTATTATGTTAAAAACTCGACTTGACTAAACACATAACAAGTGGTTTAATATTTAAAAAGTTGTTTAATATTTTAACACACATTACACTATTAGAAGTAATCAAAGGAAGTTGCTATGACGCCGGGGGCGATACTGGGATCATTACTTTACATGTCACTGCAAACGAGTATATATGTGACTTGCCCTTCAAGCTTCAAATGAATACATTTACAATCCTTTTTTCAACTTTGCAGGAATTTCAATATCGTTACGTTCGTTATAATAGTGATGTGCTATTTAAACTTAACATTCCACGTTGTCCAAAACACAATGCAAATTGGGTATTGTTTAAAGACAATCCTCCATAGAATTACAATGAGACCAGGCCCGTAGCCAGAGTTTTGAAAAGGGGGGTGCATTTTGGTGGCTTTTCATCTGAATTCAGAGACTGAAGTTATAGAGCATGTTTATCTGAAAAATCACATTCATTGACTATACTTAGTGACTGATCGACTTGGATATGATATAACATACATATATTTCCCACTTCCGTTTTTCAGTAACCACCTTTTTATCAGTCACGGAAATACATTATTTTATACCCGAAGCTAGTATGCGTGCACACACTTTGTTTACATATGCAACAACACATTGATAGAATATAAAATCAACAATAAGAATGGTATACAATATCATTATTTATTGGAATATTGATAACATTGGTGTATTTTACCATTCCGAAATTCTACCATTCCTAAATCAAGCAAATTAAAAGGAAAATGTGACATTTTTTCAAAACAACTGTTTGCTACTAAGGATAGTACCCTAGGCCTTCCTAGCATTGCTCTAAACGTGCTAATAGTATTTTGTACAACAAACACTGATTCACAAAACTGGGTCTCTAATATGTATCAATAGTAAACAGAAATAAAAGTGTTTTTACTGGTTACTTGTTTTTTTGAAATTATTTTTAACAAATAAATTATCATTTTCCGAACGAATTTGAGAATACAACAATTAAAGCTTCATAAAGACCCTTTAACCACAAACTACTGGTCCTATCGTCTCAAAGCCCTTACATATGTTGAAGATTTTTTTTATTTGCCCGTATGTTCAAGATCCGTCATATTTAACGTTCACGTCCACCTGATCATATATGTTATAACGTTTTAAATTTATTATAACAAATGTTGCAGAGTATGGCATATTTCCTAGTGTCAAGTTTGACACAATTAAAACATTGTGGGCAGTTCTGAATGTGGAGCAGAACAGATGACATCAGGTGTTGGTAAACTACAAAAAAGCTAGATTGCTTTGTAGAAATGATTTGTTTTCTTGCATTACAACAACAAAAAATTATTCTATTTTGAGCATAGCTGATATTTTTTGTCTTAAAACCCTTAAGGTGATCCGAATATGGTTGTATGGGGATATAACAATAAGACAACGCAGTCTGTCGAAAATGCTGTGTACAATCGTTAATTGTTATAAATCGTGGTATAATGCAAAATTATTAACCACTGACTCATTAGTCTTCGGCAATAGTCAACGGGTGTCTTTTGATTTTCGGAAGATGGTATAGAATTCCTTTAATAATAATCTGAAATGTTCTCTCTTTCCTGTCGGTAGCATATTGAATTCAACATTATTGTAACGTTTAAATACGAAGACTAACTGGATTCCTGGAAAAGATAAATAATCGTTTTTGCGTCGAATAAAGTTGGGTGCATCTTATAGTTCAAATATTTTTTACTCGTCAAAAACATTGGGTGCGAACGCATGTTCGCACCCATAGCACCCCCTGGCTACGGGTATGCTGAGATAAATCTTTAATACGAGACCCTTATTGATAGCGAATGACCTATGTCAAAAACAATCGGACACAAAACAAAACCTCTATACACAGTCAGAATGCCCCCCCCCCCCGGCCCCCAAACTACAAAAAAGCAACACACATACAATTAAAACATGTATTTGACTGAAACATTGCAGGTAAAAACGTTATTTGTAGTTTAAAGTAATGTCGCCATGCCGCAGTGGATATGATGTCCCCCTATCGAATGGAATGTAGCGGGTTCGATCACCACTGGGGCCGGGGGGAGCAATCTTTGTATCTCCCCGAAAGACTACAATTTCTGGTTCTACCAAAGAAATGGACTTAAGAGCGTTTCAAAAAGATAAATCGTACGATGTCATCGGACTTTAACAAATAGATTCTAACTTTTTTTGAATCGCGTTCTGAGAAAACTGGGCATAATGGATGTGCGTAAAGTTTCGTCCCAGATTAGCCTGTGCAGTCCGCACAGGCTAATCAGGGACGACACTTTCCGGCTTAATTGGATTTTTGCTAAGAAGAGACTTCATTTAAACGAAAAATGTCATAAAAGCGGAAAGTGTCGTCCCTGATTAGCAAATCTGGAACGACACTTTACGCACATGCATTATGCCCAGTTTTCTCAGAACATGACTCATTTGGAGTTCGGAACCTTATAACACATGATCTATCTGAGGTGCGATGGAATTAAATAATAACAAGTAACTTACTATCGTCTTTGATTAATTTTAGAGACACTGCTAAATTCGCTCACATGTTTTATATGCTATTTTATGCCATTCCCATGACTTTAAAATACTTACACGATTTAAGTCTATCGTACACACGAGTAAGTAAGTCGTGGGAAGAGGGTACCTAAAAATTAGCAACCAGGAACGGGTATTCATTTAGTGCAGGTTATATTTTCAAAAATTGTTTTATGATTTTCAACAAAAAATGATTTTTTTTATCAGAATAATTGTGTGACTTTAACGAGTGCCATTTCTCGTCCATTTATAAATCATAAAATAATGGATTATTTCAAATTATATTTCGAGTAGATATTAAGGAGTGTTATTCTCATTCAAACTTTGAACGAAATTCAATATTGATTCATTATTGATAATTTTGAGCTTGTAATTATGACACAAACGTTGCATCAGAAGAGCGATTGCGTGGTATTGATAAAACAGACGATTTAACCGTTAATTACGGTGGCATAGGGGAGACATTCACTCCTCTTTTTATCCCCGCCGATTTTTTTTCGGAGGGGATATGGTAATTGGTCCGTCCGTCTGTGCGTCCGTCCGAAACTTTGTCCAGAGCATAACTCTAAATCTACTGAAGGGATTTACTTGAAACTTAAAATATAAACAGATGGCAAGTAGGGAAAGTGCAGTGACTAAGAACTAACTCTATCTACCTTAGTTTTTGAATTATCTCCCTTTATTTAATTTCAAAGTAAATTTTTGTCCGGAGCATAACTCTTAATCTACTGAAGGGATTTACTTGAAACTATTATTATAACCAGATGACAAGTAAGAGAATTGCAATTGGCTAAGAACCATAACTCTATCTACTTTAGTTTTTGAATTTCCTCCCTTTTTTTAATTTGAAAGTAATTTTTGTCCGGAGCATAACTCTAAATCTACTGAATGGATTTACTTGAAACTTCAAATATAAACAGATGGCAAGTAGGAGAAGTGCAGTGACTAAGAACCATAAATATATATACCTTAGTTTTTGAATTATCTCCCTTTATTCAATTTCAAAGTAAATTTTTGTCCGTAGCTTAACTCTAAATCTACTGAACGGATTTACTTGAAACTAGAAATATAAACAGATGGCAACTAGGAGAAGTGCAGGTGAACGTGAACTATAACTCTATTTTTTATATTTTATTTATTTATAATTATAAATTATACTTAATTTAATTTCATAGTTAATATTTTAGCTTTTCAATTTTTTATATCTCCCTTTATCTAATTTTACAATAATATTTTAACTTGAACACTGAAGTATTCACTGTAAAATGAATAGATGAGTTAAAGGAAACATGCAGTGGTCAAGAACAGTAACTGTTTATAGTCTTCTTTTTTAATTACATTTTCCTCCCTTTCTTTCATTTCCATATATTTTATTCTCTACAGCATAACTCCAACACTATATAACTAATTGATCATTGAAATATAAATAGATGACACAGGTGCCATGTTTTACAAATATTATTCTACTCTCTAAAGCAAATGTTGTCTTACAAGCAAACACATTTCGGCGGGGATTTGGCACTACTGTGACAAGCTCTTGTTTTAGATTGCAATCCTCTTTTTTCTATCTCGTGGCCACGACTTACTATCTCTTGGCCAGTGGCCCACGAATTAGCTATGTCGTGGCCTCGAGTTACTCAGTCGAGGCCACGAGATACTAAATAAAAGAGGAGTGCGATGAAAAAAAGAGCGGTGCCTTAAACAAAAGAGAGAGAATTTTAGCTATTTAAGCTTCCCTTGAACACACATGAAATAACATTTTGCGGCGTCCAACGGATTGGCAAAACATACAGAAATAAAATAAGCAATGTAAGCATAAAATAAAAATTTTTTTTTTTGATTTGATAGAATATCGATTTTAATTCACGCCTGATCATAGTATCAATATATTTTCACGAGTGTCGCATTTTCTATGATCACTCGTGAATTAAAATCGATATTCCACCAAATCCAACAAATATCCTCTATGTATATGATGGAATTTTCCACGGTACAGGTATTTGAATTGACTGATATATTCAGTAATTAAGTATGAGTCATCGAGTCAAACCTCGAGTGCACGAGCAGTATTGTTAGAGGGAGAAGTCATAGTGTGCACGTAGACACGTTTAACAATTCTCAATGTCCTGCTGTTGTATACATTATTAGGGACAAACATGACAGCAATATTAATGTCAAACCTGAACTTCCTACAACCTTATTGTTAAAGCAGCGAATGCCAAAATTTACATTTAATTCTTGAACATTCTTGATTTTATCTTGCATTGAACTACATTTTGTTTTATTAATTAGAGGAAAAACTTATAAATACATGGGTAACAGAGCATTTTCATCTACAAAACAGTAATAAGCATATCAACAATACATTGCAATGATTAAGACTTTCACCATAATTATAAAAAAATATAATTTGTTTCGTCTGTTATATATGCAAGCGAACACGTAAACGTGCGATGTAGGAAGACATTAGTATATTAGTATGCCCTCCACCGGAAAGTATTATAGTGAAACACTCTTCCCTCAGTGTGTCAATCTCGCCGCATGTCCGCCTTTTCTCTACTTAAAAAAAGTTTCAGTCAAAATCGATTGAAACTTTTTTGAGTAATGACCAGCACAGTTAATACTATGCCATTGAGCTCGGCACAATTAAATACCAAGGTCAGTTACTTCAAAGTCACTGAAGAGAAAGTAAGAAAGAGTTCTTGCGCTCAGCGCTTAAAATGTTATCTTAAGTCCAGTTACATTTCATCTTTCTGTCTTCATTGGTAATGACATGATCGAGGGCACAATAAATTTAGGAAAGAGCCATAGCTCTGCAAATCTTGAAGAATTGTTGCAAGAAATGCATAAACATTAAGAGCGATTGCATGGTATTAAATAGCACCTTCATAATAACAGACGATTCAACCAACAATTGTTAATAATTAATCATGTATTCACTATTTGAGTTGTGTTCTTAAAAAACTGGGCATAATGCATGTGCGTACAGTGTCGTCCCAGATTAGCCTGTGCAGTCCGCACAGGCTTATCAGGGACGACACTTTCCGCTTTTATGACATTTTTCGTTTAAATGAAGTCTCGTCTTAGCAAAAATCCAATTTAGGCGGAAAGTACAGTCCCTGATTTACCTGTGCGGACTGGCTAATCTGGGACGACACTCTACGCACATGCATTAACAATATGCACATTTCTTAATATAGGAACAGAATGAGCAAATACAAATTTTATATGACATAACATATTTTACAGGAAACAACGGTCAATTACAGCATTCCAGAGAAGAGTGAAACCAAATATACAAGCAGAAACATATAATTTATGTTGTGTTAAATAAACTACATACACTATTCCGAGAATGTTAGCCCCCAACGAAGGCTAGTATTTGCGAAACCAATCATGGAGACAAAGAGACGGTGTGTCCCCCTATCAATCGGCTTGTCCAACACACGACATGAGCGCTGCAATGACGGCGGAGGCCGATCATCAACAGACAACAGTACATCTGAATGTGCGAATTAACATTATATATTCGATACGTTTCTAAGATGATCTGAATACATGATTTTTACGAGCAGGCAAGTAAGGCTTTGGTAATTTGGCCATTAAAATTACGACGAACACACAAGCATATACATGTTCATGATGATTACTATGCACTTAAATACAATCAATACATACATAAATCCAAATACAATACCACATTGATATGGGTTTAACATTTCTTAAACTACGCTTTTAATCCATTGTTACAACAATCAAGTAACAATAATATTACATGCAGTTTGTTATAAATCCCGTGGATACCAGTAATCGGCTTGGCGTGATGTTTAAAGTTGAATTGGAATTGATTTATTGGCAGTATGTCGCTCAACGGACATGAAAGTCATAAGGTTCATCCCTTGAGAAATGCATTTAAAAATTAAGTTTTAGATCAAAATTTACAAGAAAATGCTTTACTAATCGTTGTATAATTTAATCGTTTGACCGCACAGGTGGTTAGCGTGTGACTATGGTATTAATTAGTGAAAACATCATTTTAAATGATAAATAATCATATCATAACGGAAAATTAACTTTTATGAAAAAAATCACTATCAAATATATATATTACAAGGTATGCAACTCAAAATTACCCCAAAACAGGGTGCAACGCTTTGAACAGCCATATCTTCATCAATTGTGCAGCGGTTTTCACGATCTCGGTCATGCGAGTTGTGTATCGTTTTATTTCTTAAAAGTTGACCCAGCATTTGTAAAATATATAAATCCGACGTTATGCCCCGTGTAAAGCCAGTGTGTGTGCCATGCCGCATTGCATCTAAAATTCGAATATCAGCGTTTCTGCATCTGGACACCATTTTGACAATATATTTTAAGGGTCGCCGTGGCGTAGTGGATATGGTGTCCGCCCAGCTACCGGGAAGTCATGGGTTCGATCCTCTCTGTTGGAGCGTTCTTAAGATATGCCCCATAGAGACCAAGTACTGGTTCTAGTCCTAGGAAACCGACTCGAGAGCGCTTAAGGTGATGAACAGTTAACACTAAGGGTTGATATTACATGTTGAACAGTTAACACTAAGGGTTGATATTACGTGTTGAACATAAAATTAAAGTATGGTCATAATTAATTTGTCTTTATTTTGTTAAGCCATAGCAATGTCGAAATTGTGTTTGCTTTGTCACAACATCATCGTAATGCGCTAGTCGGCTCGAATTCAGAATCTGTTTGTCCGAGGCCTAGGCGCGAGAAACCGTAGATTGCCCGCTAAATTGAAAAAAAAAACATATGTAAAATGTAATTTGTAATACGCGGGTTATATTGATAAAGTTAAAACTGAAAACTGAATTAAGTGGAATTAGCAAATTGTTAAGGTGTAATCATTTTGACACTGAGCAGTCGAATTGGGGTGGTGCATTTTTTTCTCCTTTTAATTTTTTTTTTTCTTTTTTGTTGTTGAACAGGTCTCTTAAAATTGTTCCAATAAATGGACAGTGAGCATTGCTAAGTTATAATCGTTGAATAATATTAATCTATGTTTAATGGTTTTCGTCTTAATTTGCCAGTTTCTATGTCAAAATATTCAGGGCGTCTTATCTCTCCTTTGGTTAGTTTCAAGTAAAAACAGCTAGTCGCAGATTAAAGTTTCGTTTTAGATAAAGCAGTGCTTTATCATAAATTACATAAAGCACATTGATTAAAGCTTAAAAAATGTCCGCTGTTTCTTAATGCGCTTATTTAGTCAATTCTTTTATTTATTAAATCGGAATAAATCCGGATAACTTATGCATTCACTTATTTAATCCTTTGTTTGCAGTTTCCAATGACGCAAAACAACACAAAACAAATTTGTTTTTCAAAATCAACAACAGCATGACGTTGCGAAGTTCTTTCGTTGTCCGTGGTAACATGCCATGATGGGCTCCTATAAAAGAAAGCCTTTGTACAGGGTCCGCATAGTGCTCTAGCCGAACTCGTTTGTGGAGGACTTAAAACTTGCGAATCGGAAATCATCATGGCAAAGCTTGTTATGATTTTCGCTGTCTTGGTGGTGTGCATTGGTGAGTGATTTACCATCATTTACAGTTTTTAAGGGACTTGTTTACAAATGTCCGTATTAAACAAGAATCATTTAATGTATTTGCTGACAATATTCTATTAATTGCAGAATTTAGAAGTACTTGTTTTTCTATGGGAAAGTGTTTCACAAGGAATGCTTTAACCGTGATTTAAAACCATGACCGATGTGGGCAAAGTCGAACTCGCGACTGTACGGCAAGTTTAACATAAAAAGTTATAAATATAAATATATCATTTAGTCACATCAATATTATTATACACTTTTCCACCAACTTATCGATGAAAAGCGTTGCGGTAGCTTTGTTATGTTATCGACTTTAATTGATGATGTCACATGCATGATTTAATATATGTAATTCTTTCTTTATCATAAGTTTTATTTGGCTTGTTTTAATGTAATGTATGTTCTAGTTTTCTTATAAATAACTTTTTCGTGTGTTTAATGCACTTAGTTTTGTATTGTGTAATGTTATTATTGTGGTGAATGAAAGGCATTTTCTACAGTAACACCTTTACAGTAATTAGCAATATTATTATTTTAACCTTCTTATGCAAGTGGCTTACAACCGCTTTGAATGTTCTTGTAAACTTTACAAGGAAACAATGGCTATTTTCACAGTAATTAATACAATGAGTAACCTCTCTGAATCTATTCTATATACGCCCTACTCTGGGAACACGGGACTAAATGCATGCGCGTTAAGTGTCGTCCCAGATTATTGCGTTAAGTGTCGTCCCAGATTATTGCGTAAAGTGTCGTCTCAGATTATTAAAGGGTATTTTTGTTAAAGTGAAGTTCCTGTTTGGGCGGAAGTGTCGTCCCAGCTTAGCCTGTGAGAGACACTTCAGTACATGCAGTTAACTCCTATAAGCTAGGCTCATATAATATCTTTATAGCAAGTATGGATCTCTTTAATAGCACTTATGACTTGTTGACAGCAAGAACAACGATCTAATCAATTGACGACATTTGATATAAAACAACACATTCGAGGGCCAATCTCTTAAAACAGACATGCCATTATTCTACACAGTCCTTGTAGGTCTTTTACAATGAAGTTCACGTTTTCAGAATTGCTGAAATGGACTTGTTCACAGATTTTCGTATTTCAAAAAATGCAAAGAAATACAAGCACTGACCTCTTTACTTTAATTATATTAATGTGTTTTCAACATAATTAATTATAAAAGCAAGAGGAAAATACCTTTCCGGAGATGCGAACTCATTATCTTTGGCAAAATATCTTTCGCGCACACACTTTTCATCATCAGACTTTTTTTTTAAACACTTAAGATAGCAAAATATATATTTTCTAAATAATCGGGAAAGTCCTCTACATGCGTTTTATAAATTAAACTATGGTGATTGATAATTATCTTTCAACGAAGAATTTTTTTAGTCCGTTGTTTTATTTCGCGAATTTGAATATACTGTTATTTACAACATTAGTGTTGGAATCGATGGAGTTTTTTGTGTGAAAATTTTCATTTGGCTGATTTTCGAAAACGTCGCTTTACTGGTCAATTAAGGCCTGCCGCTTTGACAACGGCACAATCAAATCTTACGTCGCCTTTCTTTTTTTCAAAGGCTGGGTCCAATGGCTCAAAGTTAAATGAATGGACTCGTCAACCACCTGATATTGACATATTATCCGCGTCGTGCAGAAATTGGTTCTTCGCCATATACCGTCGCGCGTTCTGGTCAGCAGTAACCTAGTCCGCTATAAAGTAACGCAAGGCGTCGTGGTCTCATTAGCGAACAGGGTTGCTTCTGACCAGATTGCGGAAGTGCACAGGCTGGTCTTGAGATACTCCGGCGACATATAAGATAGAAACAATTTGGCACGACGCGGCTCATATAAACACAGGCTAGATCGTCACAATTCTTCCCATTAACAATTGGCAACATGCTATTATAAGTTTCTATCCAGCCGATGCAGCTGAGGTTTCACTTTGTTTACACATGCAGTTGAGCCTCGCTCTAGGAAAAAGGGGCCTAATTAATGTGCGTTAAGTGTTGTCCCAGAGTAGCCTATGCAGTCCACACAAGCTAATCAGGGACGACACTTCCCGCCTAGACTAGATTTTCGCTAAGAAGAGTTTCAATTGAAGCGAAAAATACGAGTACAACGAGAAGCATCGTCTCTGATTGGCCTGTGCGGACGACAGAGGCTTATCTCGGGCGACACTTTGCTCACATCAATTTATATTTCATTTGTATTTACAGCAGTCGGAACGGATGCCCTTAACTGCTACGCTTGCACGAGCGCAGCAAGCGGGAACTGCGCAGACCCCTTCAAATCTGACGGCATTGCCACAAGCTCTGTTGGCTGCACCGCTTGTTCCAAAGTCAAAGTTGAATGATGGTAAGTGGCGGTAGTGTCCAAATCTGTAGTAATCTGTTATCGATCAAACATATTCGCGTTAACCACATTTTTTCGCTGTCCGGATGCTTGCTATTTCAGCTGGTTATTTCTCATTTACGAAACTGTTGTGTTTGGTATATGTTTTAACAATTTTTTCATTTGAAGAAAATTAATAAAACTTTAAAGCGCATGTTACGCTTCGAATCGTGTGTTAGTATTTTTTTCTTCCGTTTATGCTTTTCTTTCTTTAGCGCTTCTGCTAATTAGCACAGACCACACACTAATAATTTAATTAGAATCAAATTTATATATTTTTTGTCCAACTGCTTTTATATTTTTACTCCGCTTCAGTGGTAACAAGAGCATGCGGACTCGGCTCAGACGGTTGCACTGAGCTCGAAGTTCTTGGCATCAAGACTACAACGTGCATCTGCTCATCGGACCTCTGCAACGCTGCCTACCACGTGACCGTTTCCCTGGCGATGATCTTGATGGGAATTTTTGCTACGCTACTTTAAATCGTCTTATAAAAACTGATCGGTCAAATAATTAAAATAACCGTAATTTGTGAAATTCAACATAAACTATAAATCGATCAAATGTAATTGTCCGATCACTAACACACTTTTATTTTCTGAATCTTAAAAATTCTTATGAGCTGTGACAATATTTTATTGTATTATCAAATGTTGAAAAACATATGTGTTTTAAACTTTTTAACCTGAAATAAAAAACCCGGTAGTATGTGCTTGTCGTAATGTTGTTGTATTGACTTAAGTTAAGCTTAAACCTATGAATTTAAAGTATATTGCATCGAAAGCCCATGCGTATTTTACTGCTCTCGAGTCTGTTTCCTGGGTAGAACCAGTACTTGGTATCGAGGGGAGATCTTAAGAACGATCCCACCGCGGGGATCGTACCTTTGACCAACCGGTCGCTAGGCAGTCAACATACCTATTACGCTATTGCGACTTTATTCACTATGATATTGAACTTGAAGAAACTTGTCCACAAGAACGTCTTTTAACATCAAGGCAACGAAATATAAATTGTTTGAAGCATAAGGCGAACATTTTTTTTTCACGAACATCGCCAAAATTAAGGTTCAGTCGAGTCACCAATTGCGAAAATTCCCTAAAGCGGAACAAAAAAGTATTAATAATGTTTCTGCTACTTTGTTCTAATTATTATTTTTTTTAACTGTGTCATAATATTATTCGATGATTAAAAAAAGAATTCACGGGTCATACAATAATTCGTTAACAGTTCCCTGTATCACTTCACGCTTGAATGAGATATTCAAACATACAATCATAAACCTAGATTTACACAGGTGTCACTATCGTTCCGGACGACTATGCGACAGTTAAACAAAAGCTAAGAACGTTTAACAGAATATTACACGTATTAATAAACAATTAATCGTGAGTTAATAACTTATATTTATATTAGTTTACGCATTGCTTTAAAACAACCCCATTTATCAATTACCATAACCTCTTTCTATAAATGCTAATTGTGTCAATTTTATCGAATGAATCGAAATAAGCGAAAACTTAAGCTGAAATTCTAAAACAAAGAACAGGGTCCTCACAAACAAATTATGCTCGCGCGCTTATTTACGCCTTAATTGATCCTTGTGTGCTTGTCGGCTTGATCATACGCATTTGACTGTAATCCATTTCTAATGTTGTAAAGGAGAGAAGAAAAGCTCCTTCCTTTCTAATCGTAACGGAATTTACTGACTGGATAACCGTGACCGACTTGAACGCCTGCGCCGAGTATACTTCCGGAACCATGTATTAAGGGGATATTTGGAGTTAATGTAAAGTTAAAATTATGCATCCAGGTCTAAACCATATGAATGCAGCTAGGTCAATTTGGTAGCAAATTATAAACCTGTCAGCGACACAGGTGGTAAGCGTGTGGCTATAATATTAATTAGTGAAAACATCATTTTGAATGATAAATAATCATATTATAACGAAAAATTAACTTTTCTAAAAAAAAAATATTTTCACTATCAAATATATATATAACAAGGTATGCAACTCAAAATCACCTGAAAACGGTGTGCATCGCTTTAAACAGCCATAACTTCATCAATTTTGCAGCGATTTTCATGAACCCGGTCTTATTCAACGCAGAAATAAATTTCCTTTCTGAAAATGTATATATCTTGTTATATTTCTACACAAAAAGTTATTTTTTCGTTATAATATGATTATTTATCATTCAAAATGATGTTTTATGCTGATTTTCTCGATTAACGACTTTACCAAAGGTCAAGAAGTTTGCCTACTTCAATATGATAACAACATAGATCCATTTGTGTTTTTCTGTACTGTATTTAATCACCTCAACGTTTAGCGACTCCTACTACAAATGGAATTTACTCGGATCAACTAAGAAAAAAAGGAAATAGAAAATATTAACACAATCATGGATTGTGATACATTCCCGCATACTTTGATAGGCGAACATTGTTATTAATAAATCCAAAACCTACATGACAAATAATCGAATACTCGATCGCCTTTCAATCTTTTCTTGGTCATCAATTACTTCTTAGTATTGTACTTCAGACTACTATTATAATTCAATTAAAAGAAAACATCATACTATTACTACTTAATTATCAACGGGGAGATTTACATAAAAAGTCTATAAATAAAGGAAAAGTCTTCAAGTATCTTGTTTGTATTTAATCCCATAAAAAATGGAACAGACTACCTATTCTAGTATAAGCACAGTCTATAAAAAAAACACCGGTGAATCCATAAGTAGTTTGTGATTATAAGTGGAATGTTTGAAATCCCCTTCGGTAACTCCGTGCAAGTCAGAATCCATCGCCCACTCTTTAGTGGATATTTATACGTAATTCAATTAGATGTATGTTTGAAGATGGACATTGTACAGCGTGCAAACCAATATTACGTAGATTCAGTGCCTCGCCTAAACTTGATTTGCGTTAAGAGGTTAATAAATTTTAACGAATAAAATCCACTAAAGGGGAAAATGTTGTCGCTGATTAGCCTGTGCATCATGCTTATCTAGGACGAAACAAAAGCATGAATCCCAGTTTACCCAGTGACAGACTCATATCATTGTTATCCTCTGATAAGCAATCAACGGAAAAATTTCAACTATTTCGTCGCTCATTAGTTCGAAAGACGATAATCAGAACTGCAAACAAATATTTGAACGAATGGGCGTTAGTGTTCTTTTGATTTTTTAAAACGAGAAAAAGAAAGATAAGCGAACCAGCGGACTATTATAACAGCCAATTCGATATAATTTGGTGTAATGCGTTGATAGTCCCGAAACAGTTTCTCGACATTGTATTAACAATAACTAGTGGCCTTTCTTAAAGATTGCAAAAATAGTGATATTACTGACCAACACAACTCATTTAACACTTTAATACTTCCCAAGTTTATTTGTTCACGTCATATATTCATGATAACTCAATGAACACACGTATTATAGGTTTACACTACAATTGAAAACAACTATATTTAATGTAAGTCATATCACAGTTAGAACATAAACCACATAAAATCATTTTGCTCACGAGAAAAAACGTTGAGAGGATTATCATTGTCCCCATGGTAACGGTGACGTGACTGGAAACGTTGCAGAGGTCTTTTGAACAAATACATGTGCCTGCACCTAATAGAGTAAAACAGCGATCGCCCGATCTGCTGACGGAGCAACCTCTGGTTACAACTGAAAAACGAGAGCGCCGATGGCGTTAAAAGCATAGGTGCAAGATACAGGGAAGTTGCTGCTTAAGTAAATGTTAAGGAAACAGTTGACTGAATGAACAACTAAAAGGCTATCAAGAAGAAAAGTTATTTTTAAGATTAAGTACAAATAATGAAACAGGAAGTGAAGAAATATTGCAAATCTTCCTATAACAATCGGAACATCAGGAGCTACTCAGTTACAAAATGACGTCACGTGGTATAATGTAGTTCGATATCGCCATCCGCGAATTTCTCAAATCAATAATTTCAAACAATTACCGACTATTTAAATAGATAATCTTTTCATTTACATAAGTGTTTGAAACGCTTATGAAAAATAATTACCCATGCCTTTCAAAATTTAAGCACGGACAGATCTGTATCGAACTATTCTTTTCACAAATGAAAATAGACGCTACCCTATTCGTCTGCGTCAAGAATTTGTCGTAAAAATTGTGGTAAGCGTTTGATGCAGGCGTGCACAACAGATTTAGTTCTGAATACAGATTTTTGATTGCAGATTTTTATAGAAACTCCTCACAGCAGTTACTTTCCTTGCTTCGCCCGGTCAGTAACTTCTAGTATAAGGGAGACCACTGCGTAGGAGATTGAGATTTATAGTGCAGATAGAATTGTCTTACGAACGAAATTTGTTTTAGGTTATAAGAAGATTTTTTGACATAAAACGGTCTTAGAAAAATTCACTAAAACGGTGTCAGCAATATTCTTGGAAAAAAACGTTAGAAAATGTTTCCAAATAAAAACTTGTAGAATTACCATATACTATATTGAATAGAAATTTCGTCTGATTTTTTATCAGGTAAGGCTTCATAATGGTCAACCGTATAATGTGCATTTTCGAAATGTAGTATATACCTTAAGCATAGGTGCGTTGCACCTATGCTAATAAGACAAGAGCGTGGTTCTTATTAAAAATTAATGCCATTGCAGTATTCAAACGAGTAAAGAACTTCGTATATATTTTCCTCTGTTGCAGTATAATCTTTTATGGTTCAATGTGGACTTTTCAAACACAACAATTTATGCTTAACGCCGCCTATTGATACAATTGCGCGTTCTACCACTATTTAGGTGTTTTTTGTTCTCAGCCAGAAAAACATCATATGGCAAATTTTAAAGTCTTTATTTAAACATCGTGCTTTGATAACTCGATAAAGTATTCATTTAACACATATCTATACTTTTGATTGACTATACGGTAAAAAAGAACATCAGAATAACTTGATATAGTTATTTGAAACAATCACAAGTTGCATCTTTTTGGAAAAAACAACAACACAAGAATGCACATTTCAGAACATTGTTTCACACTAGCTATTACAAGTATTTATATATATGCTTCTATCGTATTTCACTGTAAGAATTACGTGTTCAATATCGCATATAGAAGGTACAACTTTCAATTAATATCGAAAATAATGGTTCGGCTACTTAATTAGATTTAAATAACCGATTTCGGTCTGTAATTAGACAAATAATAATTATCTGTATGGGTTTAGTTGAGGCAAAATGACAGGGGGCGCAACATAACATGTTCATGCAATATTTTGCTTTCCGTCCTCTTTCATCTGTCGTTAATACTGACACTCCCAAAGTGTTTTACATGGAGTAACCTGGTATTAAGATATAATTTTTAATACAGGACATACCTCATTGAAAATATTCTGAATGGGTGCTTGAAAATAAAAAGTGCAATCAATTAAGTCACTTAAAATGAGGATATTTATAAAAGAGTTCACCATGCCTTTTTCGTGTCATTTTTGCTTTTTTGTTTTATATAACAGTAAATCTCTAAGTCTCTTTTACGCCAAAATGTGCAGTGTAACCGCTTACCTAGACCGTCAAAGGATTAATTGACAATTGAAACAATATCCCTAGTAAGGGAGCCTGTAAGTTCTTACCGCTTCCGAGTTTGGCTTTCACGCATGCGTCGGAACATGTTGTGGTATTAGTTGCGGTGAAGGGGTCCTTACAACTAGGGTCGGTTGAGCTGTTACAATTGTAGCAGGTAACATTAGCTGTTCTCGCAACTGGCAAGATATATTAACATTATATTTTAGCGATTATGAAAGATTTCACGGTTTTCAACAAAAAAGAGTATTTTGGTTAAGTATATATGACAATGCAATCGAACAATAAAATTATGTGTGAATATATTAATATTCAGTTTGCATTGTTCGGCATACTGTTTTATTGTGCATGACGATTAGAAGACTTTAAAGGGACCGTCAACCACGAATGACGAAAAATAAAAGTTCCAAAATACCGTATTTTTTTTTACAATTATTAGTTTATATTGATTAAATATTACGACTGGTATATTACATTACTTGAAAAAAGCTAAAATTTCGCGATGTGAAATCGATAATACATCGCGGAAAATAGGTGACATAACGATAAACACACTATAAATAACGCAACTAGATTGATCATTTATATATATAAAATATATACAATTCACAACGCATGCACAATTTGCATTCCTGGGTTTACCACGTGACGATGATGATCAATCTACTTGAGTTATTTATAGATATCTGGTACACATACCCAGTAAAGTTTTCTTACCGAATATATGAATATATAAAAACTTTACAACGTTTTTTTTTCAAGTAATGTAATATACCAGTCGCGATATTAAATCAATATAAACTACTAATAATAAAAAATACGGTATTTCAGAACTTTTCTTTTTTCGTCATTCGTGGTTGACGGTCCCTTTAAAAATTAAAATATAGTTTACTTCATAAGTTTACGAATAAATTAACTAAGCAGTACTATTATTTTGGCAATTCATAATAAATCAATAGAACATCAGCTAATCAAAATATTATTAGACTTTTTCTGTGTAACTGGGCCGATTGGATGCACCTAAAGTGTTGCCCAGATAAGCCTGTGCAGTCAGGCTTTGTTTAGAAAAAATCTCTATCAACGAACCATTTTTTAAAAAGCGGAAATTGTCGTCCATGAAAAGCTTGTCCGGACAGCATTTGAGGCTGCACGTTACGCACCTACATCAAATCGAGTATTACCGGAACGCTACTCATATAATAACAACTCACCTTGGATGACCGCCAGCATTGCACACATAGCAAAACTAATCATTGCCATGGTTGGATTCATAAATTGTATGTTCCACCCGTTGTTATTAAACTTGAGCCTGTGAGTTGTAAGAGATACTGCGTCGTTCCTCCTTCTTAAATCCCATTTCTGTGCTATGACAACGGAGAATAAACTTCAAAACACTTAAATACATATTTCAAAATTCAGTCCTGAGTGGTATCACGCCATTTAGATGATGTCATTCTGAGCAATGGGCGGAAACAAGCTATGCATTGGTATATTAATCCAGCGAGGTGATACTGACTATACAAGGGATTTATATCTTTAATGATGAGCTGTCGATCGACTGTTTGTTGGAATGGCCGAAAGATTGCGTAAATCCAAGTAGTCATATATAGTCATAGATAAGCAAATATTCGGTTTTATTCCGTTTTGCGAATTTGTCTGACATTTTATAAAAATCACGTTGTTTGGAATTTGAATGCATTGAAGGTGTCCGAAAGGACAGATTGGCATGAAAACATTGAGAATACAGATGGCCTGATCGACTTTAATTTACTTATCTTATACATGCATATACTTTAGCATAACTCGGTGCAAGGCTAACTTACAAATATGCATTTGCATTGATACAGTGCGTTATCCTGTCCTATCCTATCTATTGTTAATGTAGCATAAGGCAACACCCTACAATAAGTGTAGTGTTTAAAGTAGGGTAAAATAGGGCAACACAGAAAAAATGCTGTGAAATGTTGCCGACAGCAGTCCTGCATAAATCATTCCTAACATTACATATATATATATACTTGTTATATATATATAGTTGTTATATATAACAACTATTATTTAGTATTTTGAATGCGTTATGTTCATGGAGAGTCTATCCATATGTAACGATGGAAATGAAACCTTTCGAAAACTATTTTACTTTAGTAGGACCGCCTATTTCAGTGATAATTACAATAGGAAAGAACATATCACAGACAAAGTCTTTTTCAAACCTAAATATACAATGAAAACGATATCTAGGTATCTATGCAATAATTATAGTCGGAGCTGAAACATTGAAATAACGCGCTATTCAAACAATTGACATTTCCAATGGACAATGACCGTACCGCCCACATAATCACGTGGATAGAAAGTGGTTAGAAAACCTAGACAGGCTACACCAAAGTGGCTTCTTTGCCTATAAATTACGCGATATTCCAGGTGATTGTTATTTACCGATGATGCGCTTTGTCAATCTATGTGTTATAACCACCTTAAAAAAATCTATTATTAGCCTCGATGACCTTTACCCCAGTGACCTCAAACCTCATTAAAAGGTAGAGGTCCATGCAAGGTACCCACATGCCAAATATGTAAGAGATCGGTAAAATATTGAAGGCGCTATGAGAAACTGTAACAAAATTGTGATGGATAAATCTGTTTTTAGCCTCGTTGACATTGACCCCAGTGACCTCATACCTCATCAAAAGGTAGAGGTCCATGCAAGGTATCTATATGCCAAACTATGAAAAAATCCATTTTTTAGCATCGGTGACCTTGAACTTGACCCCAGTGACCTCAAACCTCATCAAAAGGTAGAGTTCCATGCAAGGTACCTACATGCCAAATATGTAAGTGAACGGTAAAATATTGAAGGCGCTATGAAAAACTCTTACACAATTGTGATGGAAAAATCTATTATTAGCCTCAGTGACCTTGACCTTGACCCCAATGACCTCAAACATCATCAATAGGTAGAGGTCCATGCAAGGTACCTACATGCCAATTATGTAAGAGATTGGAAAAATATTGAAGGTGCTATGTGACGGAAAAATATATTATCAGCCTCGGTGACCTTGACCTTAACCCCATTGACCTCAAACCTCATCAAAAGGTAGAGGTCCATGCAAGGTACCTACATGCCAAATTTGTAAGAGATCGGAAAAATATTGAAGGTGCTATAAGAAACTGTAAATAAATTGTGATGGAAAAATCTATTATTAGCCTATGTGACCTTGACCTTAACCCCAGTGAAATCAAACCTCATCAAAAGGTAGAGGTCTATGAAAGATACCTACATGCCAAATATGTAAGAGATTGGAAAAATATTGAATGTGCTATGAGAAACTGTAAAACAATTGTGACCGAAAAATCTATTATTAGCATCGGAGACGTTGACCTTGACCCCAGAGTGACCTCAAATCTCATCAAAAGGTAGAGGTCCATGCAAGGTACCTACATGCCAAATATGTAAGAGATCGGTTAAATATTAAAGGCGCTATGAGAAACTGTAACAAAAGTGTGACGGAAGGAAGGAAGGAAGTAAGGAAGGAAGTAAGGAAGGAACTTCAAACTGGCAAATATATGATCCCCGAAAATTTTCGGGGAGCATAAAAACAAATCTGTTATAATATGGCCACAATAGAACAATGTTTAGAGGTAGCTCAATGGTTGTGAAGATTCTAGAAATCTAAACTTGCAGTGTTGCACAACCTTTTTTGTACGCTAAGTGCCTTAATACTTATGCTTGCAATAAAATAAAAGCCCATTCTTAAAACGCCAATCAAATTGGCATTTTCATATTCACATCACAACTATCCGTCATTAAATATTAATACCAAGTACCCGTAATCTAGATGTTTAGTTTTTCTAGGCTTGTATGCTGACTAACAGTGTTTCAGTGGTTACTGCAGCATAGTTGCTTCAATCATTAATGTGACATGTTGTTATTTAATTCATCTGTATGAAATGTTTTAATCTTGATTTCTGTTATGTTGGTGCTTGTCAATTGATGTGAAACCTGGTGTCCAGCCTAACCTCAATTATGACATTTTCGTAAGTAAATAATTAAATTAATTTTTTGTTTGAAATGCTTTAAATCAGAAATATTACTATGAAAGAAACAATACTCTACACCCCAAATTTAATCAGTAACTAAAATAATTTATAAGATATAGATGGTCAGATTTGCCATTTGAAGAGAGGCACGTTCCTGTCTAGTGTGTATAAATGGGAGGTATCCGAATAGTTAAATACAATTTTGCATTTTTTGTCCAAATGGTCTTAACAATGCCATTAATATTAAAATTCAGATTCAAGGTATCTTTGAAAATGTCATCCGTGGCAAAAGCAACAATGTCTTAGACTGAATTGTATCTCCTTATTGACTCTGTATCTGAGTTAGCAGGAAGCAAATTGCCGTCCTTGCATATGGCTCTTGGTTACTTTCTTCATCACCATATTGATCTTAAGGAGACAATAAGACCATCGTCAGATTTCAACATAAAGAAAATAGCTCAGTTCTGGAATCAAGCAAGAATCCCTATGAGGGATCATCAACACTGCCAAGCCAAACTTGAGCAGACTTTTAAAGAACGGCCACTTCTAAAAAAGAACAAAGCTAGAAAGTCACCAACACAACTTGCAAGAGAGATGGCTTTTGTATCCAGGCTCGAAGATCTTTTTGATGTTGCTCATGCTGATCCTCTGACCACAACATTGGTATCACAAGAAGAGAAGGATTTCTTGTAAGCCCAACTAGTAACAAGTCATACACTGAAAAGGAAAAGGGGGCGAACACCTGTCATAACTCCAGAACTTGCAGCTGCTCTAGACAGCACAAACGTGTCTAATCGCAAGGCTGTATATGTCGTAGCAGAAACAGAAAAAGCTTGGGGCAAAACAATTGATACAAAATAACTACATGTACCACCCAACTCTTATCGAATCATCTTTACAGCCATATGACGGACTATGAACACATTTCTTTCGAAATTTACTCACTTTTTTATGCACCATGGAACACATATCTTTAGTTCGTTAGCTTATAAGATAGTGCTTCACAAACATCATCATCATCATCATCATCATCATCATCATCATCATCATCATCATCATCATCATCATCATCATCATCATCATTATCATCATCATCATCATCATCATAATCATCATCATCATATCATCATCATCACCACCACCACCATCATCAGCATCATCATCATAATCATCATTATCATCGTCGTCTCCGTCGTCATCATCATCATCATCATCATCATCATCATCATCATCATCATCATCATCACATCATCATCATCATCATCATCATCATAATCATCATCATCATCATCATCACCACCACCACCACCACAACCAACATCATCATTAGCACAAGAACAACAACAATATTTTATTAATCGAGTGTCCACATATTACTATTTATTTTTTACAGGTGCGTTCCTCAACCCAATCTTATATTCAATGTTCTGTGTGCAATGCCTATCGTATATCTGGAGATGTTGATGGGGCAGTACTCGCAGAGTGGAGCAGTCTCCGTGTGGAGAGTCTGTCCGATCTTCAAAGGTATGCAAACAAGTTGATTGATTAAGGCGTATTACAGTGTAATATTAAAGTTATACATATTCCTGACTTGTTTTACATGAACCCCTGTAACGATTAAGGAACGCATGCCATGCAAATAGTTGGAAATAGTTTAAGATCCTTTTAAAAGACGCAAACTTCATGTCTGCCATTCAGTCTCCACTGATTATCGCGTCTTTAATTTGGACGTGTCTTGTTGCTTCAGTATGTGATTTTAAATCGTCCACGAGTGTTATAAACAACTTAATTTTGATCCCGCTCTGTATAGGCGTAGGGTACAGCACCGTCATATCCACGTTCCTGTTGGGCATCTACTACGCCGTCATTATTAGCTGGATGCTGTTGTATCTCGTCCATTCCCTCTTCCCGAGGCTCCCCTGGTCGTCCTGCGAAAACCAGTAGAACGTCCCTGAGAACTGTATCGTCGACAAGGTTGCGACAGCCACGAGTTACGTCACAGAAACCACGTTTCCCGCGAACGTTACGTCAGTGTTCCAGACGATAGCGCCAACGTTTTCGACCGTGTTGAACAATACAACGGTTAGTGCGATTGTGTCATTGGGAAAGAAAGAAACAGCGGCTGAACAGTTTTTCAAGTAAGTTGTTAAAACATATTGCAATTAGGATCTGTCAGAATGTGGTTGAATAAAACAAAAAGCAATAAAATATAACGTGTTAAATTGTAGCGCTGTATACATCATTTGATTGATTGCTTCCTTATCTCACAAAGAAAGTTATTAAATATACCATCGCTTACCGCACAGAATAAGATTGAGTGTAAACATGTACATGTATAACATAATATAATTGGATGTAAACATATGACGGTTTTTTTATTGTACAGTACATCAAAGAAAAAGTGATTAACCCATTTATGCCTAGCGTCTAGAAAAAAGGCATCGGCAAACAGCGTAGTCCCAAATGAGACGCCGCATGATGATATCACTGAGAAAGTGAATGAACCTCACCAAAGATCATGTTTTATGGTTTCGTGTAAACGTATATAACCGAAAAGGTATCGAATATAAAAGTTTCTCACCGTACGTGACTCAATGTTGCCTGTGAAATGCATCTAACTTTTTTTTTTTGGGGGGGGGGGTGGCTTGATACACAACACATGATCGAACCTACAACAGTAAGTTAAATAACCGTAGTTAAAAGCGTTCGATTAAAAGAACTGTCGCTTCCTGTACTTTCTACACAATGCCATGCATTTTATCATGACAAGCAATCGTGAAATTTTATTAGCAAGCATGCGTTGTCTGTATCGTTATACTACTAGTTAATAATTTCTCCGTTGTGATGTGTTTTAAAAACATTCGTAATCATTGGTAGGGAGCATATCGGCGATCTTCACTTTGTAATCATTGGTAGGGAGCATATCGGCGATCTTCACTTTGTAATCATTGGTAGGGAGCATATCGGCGATCTTCACTTTGTAATCATTGGTAGGGAGCATATCGGCGATCTTCACTTTGTAATCATTGGTAGGGAGCATATCGGCGATCTTCACTTTGTAATCATTGGTAGGGAGCATATCGGCGATCTTCACTTTGTAATCATTGGTAGGGAGCATATCGGCGATCTTCACTTTGTAATCATTGGTAGGGAGCATATCGGCGATCTTCACTTTGTACAAAATATACGCACAAGATAGATTCGTGTTTTCTAATTGATAACTTAACTAAGCGTAAGCATTATAAAATGTATTTACATACACTCGACTTGTCTTATACATAAACCGATCCTTAAACAAGTTATATACGTTTCTGATTGATGTTGTGTTTTGTATACTAAGTGTCAATTCAATAAAGGATGTGCCATGACGAATATCTTAACATCTACATTGTATAAGAAAAAGTTATGTATGGGCATGCAAAGTTAATTTCGGAAAAATGATTAAAACTCAAAATGAAATTCACACAAAAAAGTTATGTTAAGGACCGGAACCAGAAATTGGGTTCGGTAGAGTTTGAGCAACCAATCACATTTTTTAAGCCTGATTGTTCAATCATAACGTCTCGAAAGATCTGATTTGCATCTGATACATAGGGAATGGGCAGGTTTCTCATTATACCTTAGTCACAAATAGAGACCGATCACCGTCTGATCAGCGGACAACGTATTTTAACGCTATCGGGCTGGCGCCCGGCCGATAATTGCACGGACACCAGGTCATTTTGTAGCATCGGACGGCGTCCGGATTAATTTTAATTCTCACATAAATTTTACCCGACGTTGGCCCGGAATAGAATCAAATTGAGATCGAAAAAAAGATCGGACAATCAACGCCCGGTAAACACCCGGCGATCGCCCCACATCGGAATCATTGTACGTATATCGGCAAAAATCAGGGAATATCACAGGGTCTACGCACGTTGACTGACGGACGCCGGGAGATCGGTAACATCGGCCGGCGACCGGATTATTTTTGACTGAGGCATTAGACAGTGTGTTGTTAGCAATATATATATATATATATATATATATATATATATATATATATATATATATATATATATATATATAATGACATTGGCTAGGAATTGATTCACGGTTAACTATATGAATACGGTTAAAGAAAAATATTCAATTATTGAACTTACCCCTAAATAATGAAAATAAAACAGTGCATCAACAATGACAGTGTTTTCTCATGTTATTTTTGTATTTAAAGATACAAGGCATTGATGCTATCGGAGGGCCTTGAAGTGATGGGTAATGTCAACTGGCCACTCTTTGGATGTCTTTCTGCCATATAAGTACTTTGCTTCTTTTGTATTTTCAAGGGCGTCAAATTGTCCGGCAAGGTGTGTTCGTGTGTTTTGTGGTATGTGTGTACCAGTGTTTCCCCGAAATCAGGGCAGGATCGTGAAGCATGTTCAGCAAATATAATTTGCTTAAAACTATATAGGAGCCAATCATTGTTTGTTGTCATCTCCACTATAGGAGAAACGTTAGCTTAAACAAATGTATAGAATAATGCCTTTCAGTCACCTTCAAAATCAATGAAGACGTTACTGAGCATACTGTCTACCAAATCATATTGTCAATATGTAAGGACAATTTTTTATTTTTTTTGTTCAAATTTGGGTCCGGTAGGGTGATCCATTCGCAATGGAATTTTTTTTTTTTTTCCAAATGGAATATAAAAATTACCAATTGAAGGTTTCCAAAAAAAGATTTTTTTAATACGTCTACACGTGTAAATTATCTCCAAGTCCAGCTCTATAAGTTGAAACTTAGAAAATATCATATTGATATAACTTGTAGTATCAAGTTCATGTTAGCATAAAATCAATAACATTTATTTCCCATTTTTTTTTCAAAAGAACGCAATATTTCCTAATTCAAAGGGACCCGGTCCATTCCCAAAATGATGAAAAAAAAACACTGGACAAGAATTGGGGCTCCAATTTTGATGGTTTATCAACAGAACTTTCCGTAAAGACTACGTCATGACCTCGCCCCACTGATAAATAAAAAAATTCTTGTTTAATTTTATCTAAGGAAATTTCAAAATGTATCATGAACAAGTTCGTTAAGATCCTGAACGCGCCTGACAGTACATTGTTTACAAGTAGATTATTTTCCAATATGATTAAAATAGTTCTGAAATATGGTGTTTTAGGTGGTGTTCTTTACGGTACTCGGACCTTTCGTGGTGTTGTTTATATTCCTGGTACGGGGCTCGATTTTACCAGGAGCGGTGGACGTCATAAAATACTACGTAACGCCCGACCTCAGCAAACTTAAAGACACAAAGGTATGGCAACTTCAAATGAAACATGTTAAATCCGAGAACAGTCTGATTAAAAGACGAAACAGAAAAATGAAAATAATCGTGGTGAGAAGGTGGCGGATGAATATATATGGAAGAAGTGCGTCGAAGACGACTACGTGTAAATGGAAATGTAATTTCTTTAAGGGATACGCTGTTTGTTTTAGCGGTAAATACACAACATTCTAAATTACATCACCGAAATATATCATATCTGTGAGTTCCTTGCCAATCGCTCAAAAACGTTCTTCTGACGACTTACCATCGTCGGTTCCGTGTGATATCCTTTTTTAAATTTACTGATTTCCGAACGTATAAATTCAATGTTTTTAGTTTTTCAGACATGTAGGTGACTGGTAAAATGTTTCTATTTAATTAGAAAAAGGAAAACAAATATTTCATATGTGTTAAAAAGATATGGAACACAACGGCAGATGTACAAAATCTTGAGGTTTACTAATGAAATAAATGTGTAAAACAATTTCAGATCTGGGCGGAGGCATGCATGCATGTTTTCATCTCGATAGGACCTGGTAGCGGAGCCATGATTACATTCGCAAGCTATAACAAGTTGAGCAACAACTGTGTCAGGTAGTATTATCACGTTCATAAGCTATAACAAGTGGAACAACAACTGTATCAGGTATAATGATCACGTTCGCAACCTATAACAAGTTGAGCAACAACTGTGTCAGGTAGTATTATCACGCTCGCAAGTTAAAATAAGTTGAGGAACAACTGTGTAAGGTATTATGATCACGTTCGCAAGCTATAACAAGCTGAGCAACAACTGTGTCAGATATTATTATCACGTTCGCAAGCTATAACAAGTTGAGCAACAACTGTGTCAGGTATTAATCGCGTGTGCAAGCTATAACAAGTGAAGCAACAATTGTGTCAGGTATAATGGCCACGTGTGCAATCTATAACACGTCGAGCAACAACTGTGCCACGAATGATAATCACGTGTGCAATCTATAACATTTACAGCAGAAACTGTTTCAGGTATGATTTCATAAACTGATTTGATATAAATTGTGAACACTATATATGATTATTTTAATTGAATTGGTTAAAACACCAAACCACTCAAGTTAACATTGGTTACGATGGCACATTAAACATTTCGGTTGATTTCAAGAAGGTCGAAACAAAAATAATTGTAAACGTATCTTAAACGTTCGTTTGTCATGTCAAACAATAATAAATCTGAGGTAAATGTTTGCGAATAAAGATTTACCAAAAATTTATCGACGAAAAAAATGGCTCCAATAAAATGGTTCGTATCTTATGTTTTAATTCGGACCGATAATATTTCGGGTACGGAAAGAACGGTCTTCTGCAAATCGATTTTGAATCAAAGATTTAACACAAACAAGTTTAGGAATCATTAACTGTAAACCACTACCACAACTAAATTATTTCAATCGAAACTTTAAATGACACAAAACAATCATTAATTTGATCAGATCATATCAATTTTATCATTCGTTTGCTGCTTTCTTTTTGTTTTTGTTGTCCCGAATATCTTGACAGTCTAGCTTGATTTTGACACAGAATTTACGTAACACGAGAAACGTTATTAATCCCTTTTAAGTTTAATGAAAAAAGTATGGGAAGCTTCTTCTGTAATACATGTTAGTGAATGAAAAAAGAGAGAGATGATAACATACGGTCGTTATATCGTAAGCGATCCAAATATAGACGTCCAGCACAGCTCTGCCATAGCTTAATTAGGTCCAATTAGCGACTACATCGCAAGAACGAATAGCATCTTAGTAATTGTAACATTGTAGTTGCTGACTTTCTAAAGTAGATGACTCCTCCGCGTTGGCCGCCGTCTGATATGCTCTTCACGAAGACACCACAGTATCATTTGCGAATTTTACGAAATTGTTGAATTTTTAATAAGGACGCGGTGCGTGTACTCTACAACAGTCCGGTGCTAATGTGTGCAAGAATTGTCTTTGTTCCAAAGGGAAGCTTTGCTTGTACTAATGAGACTGTTAACCATTTCCCAGGGACGCGTGGCTTATGCCCATGAGACTTGTTTCTGTTACAATGTAACGCGGTACTTATGTTCACGGTACTGGTTTCAACGCATTGGAAATTTTGTTAACGTTTTGTTTTATTTTACAGGAATACAAAGCTCATGCTCAAAAGATATGTTTCTCATCCACAGGGACGCTGTGCTTGTGTGTCTGCTGGACCTTATCATCGGCTTTTCGGGAGGATTTGTTATCTTCATTTTCCTTGGTCACGTTGCTTATAAGTCGGGACTGAAAATATCGGACTTCCAACAATCGGATATAGAAGCGCCATTGGGCCATATACAGAATTGTGCCATAAGTGAACGTCATAACGTTTTGAGTAATTGCTGCATTGGTAAGGGCAGTAAATATACAACGTTCAAATGAAATAAAAATGTAAGGGTTATATCCCTTCCTATAATCAATTATTTTTCTATGCTTCGTGACATCATCAAGACGTATTTATATCTAGAATATGACGTAATCTGCAACCGAAATCGTGTTATAAACAGTCACAGTAATAGTGCTCTTAATATCAAAGTTTCGGTAAAAAGTTTGGCGCTAGTTCAACGCGCATCGTATACAGCCTCATAACAATAGACTGACAACCTTTTGGGTAGTAAAGTAGTAATACAAGGCAATATGGCAACCGTTAGCCACGAGGCCTATCTTACGGAGGAATCCGAGATAGCCGATGTATCACGATTGATATTTCGGGTACGGAAAGAACGGTCTTCTGCAAATCGATTTTGAATCAAAGATTTAACACAAAAAAGTTTAGGAATCATTAACTGTAAACCACTACCACAACTAAATTATTTCAATCGAAACTTTAAATGACACAAAACAATCATTAATTTGATCAGATCATATCAATTTTATCATTCGTTTGCTGCTTTCTTTTTGTTTTTGTTGTCCCGAATATCTTGACAGTCTAGCTTGATTTTGACACAGAATTTACGTAACACGAGAAACGTTATTAATCCCTTTTAAGTTTAATGAAAAAAGTATGGGAAGCTTCTTCTGTAATACATGTTAGTGAATGTAAAAAGAGAGAGATGATAACATACGGTCGTTATATCGTAAGCGATCCAAATATAGACGTCCAGCACAGCTCTGCCATAGCTTAATTAGGTCCAATTAGCGACTACATCGCAAGAACGAATAGCATCTTAGTAATTGTAACATTGTAGTTGCTGACTTTCTAAAGTAGATGACTCCTCCGCGTTGGCCGCCGTCTGATATGCTCTTCACGAAGACACCACAGTATCATTTGCGAATTTTACGAAATTGTTGAATTTTTAATAAGGACGCGGTGCGTGTACTCTACAACAGTCCGGTGCTAATGTGTGCAAGAATTGTCTTTGTTCCAAAGGGAAGCTTTGCTTGTACTAATGAGACTGTTAACCATTTCCCAGGGACGCGTGGCCTATGCCCATGAGACTTGTTTCTGTTACAATGTAACGCGGTACTTATGTTCACGGTACTGGTTTCAACGCATTGGAAATTTTGTTAACGTTTTGTTTTATTTTACAGGAATACAAAGCTCATGCTCAAAAGATATGTTTCTCATCCACAGGGACGCTGTGCTTGTGTGTCTGCTGGACCTTATCATCGGCTTTTCGGGAGGATTTGTTATCTTCTCTTTCCTTGGTCACGTTGCTTATAAGTCGGGACTGAAAATATCGGACTTCCAACAATCGGATATAGAAGCGCCATTGGGCCATATACAGACTTGTGCCATAAGTGAACGTCATAACGTTTTGAGTAATGCTGCATTGGTAAGGGCAGTAAATATACAACGTTCAAATGAAATAAAAATGTAAGGGTTATATCCCTTCCTATAATCAATTATTTTTCTATGCTTCGTGACATCATCAAGACGTATTTATATCTAGAATATGACGTAATCTGCAACCGAAATCGTGTTATAAACAGTCATGGTATGTGAAAGGAAAGAACTCACCCCTGACACAAAAACGGCTGTTGTTGCATAATATGCATGCAGACAAAAAAAAAACTTCAATTAAAAAACCCAACATATATCACTATGGTGACTTGCCTTTATACCGTGCGACCTATCCGCTTTCAGTTGAAAGACCGCTGTGGTATTGACCATTGAACAGTTGTTCACATCGTTAAACTGTAATGAATTACCCTTGTGATGGACAGATGTTCAAAAGGTTTGAGCGGCCCTTTGTAATCATTACGGTATAATTACTAAAAAAGGACTTTACCTTGATGTATCAAAAAAGCGGTTACGCGTTGTTTACTCCAGATTGCATGTCTCTCCAGGGTTTGGTCTCGGATTCTTTATCTTCGCGTGAGCGAAATTTAGTTGCGACAAAAACAACTGTGTTACATAAATTTCTGTAATGTGCATGCATAAACATCAATTAATTACTTAGCTTTTGCAGTGTTTAGTAGTTTTATATCAACTCGATGTCTTTAAACTTTAAAATTAAATGTAATTCGTAATGTATCTATATGGTGTGTCTCGGATTCATCGTTTTCCCTTGTTATGCCAATTTTCTGCCTGTACATCATATTTGTTGCACTCTGTTTTTTTTTTTCAAATGTACATTTATAACATTTTTATTCGTGAATTCTCTTCAAAATTCGGTCAGGGGCTCACCGCCTAGACCTAGACTTATTATTTATGCACCCTTCTCATCTTTAAGGCGCCTTGTATGATTACGGTATCAATATATAAACAATCATTTACTTTGATCCTTTCATTTTATTGTCTTGTGTTGACTCCATCGCCAATTCCGATACTAAGCTCTCTCAACTTTGATCCGCCCATTATTTTATTTTCATGTCATATAATATTGGTACATATTTATGTTCTGTCTTCTCTGCAGGGTACGGTCTAGGATTCATCGCTATTTATGTTCTGTTTTCTCTGCAGGGTACGGTCTAGGATTCATTGCTGTCTATGTTCTGTCTTCTCTGCAGAGTACGTTCTAGGATTCATTGCTGTCTGTGTTCTGTCTTCTCTGCAGGGTACGGTCTAGGATTCATTGCTGTCTAGGTTCTGTCTTCTCTGCAGGGTACGGTCTTGGATGCATCGCCTATCCCGAAGCTGCCAATTATTTGCCGCCTCCTCAACTTTGGTGCGCGCTGTTCTTCTGCATGTCCATCTTCCTCGGAATTGATTCGCAGGTGAGACTGTGCGAAAAAATAAATATCACACGGAAATTTAGCTTAGATTACTATAAGTTGAACCTTTACTCAATCATTGTATTTAAATACATGTATCTACTATTATTTTGTGATAATTTAAACAAACATAACTTCATTTATTGTTTTATTTTCTAGATACCAATTGGTCACTTGATAAACGTCATACATTGTCCTTATACTCGTATTATGAAACATATATTCTTTTTTAAGAATAAAGTCAAAAGCCAAACGTCCAAATCATTGAGAGCATATTTATTTAAAACTGAAATGATTGCGATAACCGTGCACATATGTATCAAATATTTTTTAGCAACACCATAACAGCAATGAGATGCAACTAATCATAAATTGTTTTAGTTTCCCAACTACGAGATTGAAGTGACGGCCTTACACGACGAGTTCCCTAGTATATTTAAAGGCAAGAAAACCATCATGACAATCGGCGTGATCACGACCTCATTCCTCCTCGCTATACCTATAGGTTACTGAGGTAGACTAAGTCTGTCACTAGTGTTACTAGTAACTCTGTATATCTGCATTACATTGGTACTCACCGTACTTCAATAGTTTGAGATTTACATGTTGGTTTGGTACCACTTCTTCTGTCAATACAACCCGCGAAAGACTGGAGCTATATCATACTGTCTTGCCATTAGTCTACTCGCACCATTTCAACCAAACTTTCGGTAACAGAAGAAACCTATGTTTTGGTATCATGCTTATAATATTTCTATGAGCTGATTATTAAGTAACATTATTTGGCTATGATTTGAGTATCATTTCTGCCTTCTGTACGTTTATTAAACGAGCGTGCAACGTGTTTGGTATCATTACTTGTTTGTAGCCTGCGCTCACTGAGTTGGCTATGATTTTTCCTTTTTGGTAACATTTCTGATTTATTAACATTCTCTAACCGATTTGGATATGATTTGGTATTGGTCTGCTTTCTCAACCTTCGATTACCAAATTGACACGATTTTGCTATCATTTTTTCATTCGTAATCTTTGCCCAGCAAGAAGGGAATATATGGCATCATTTCTTCTTTAACAAACAATCGCTCAACGAGTCGGCTTCGCTTTTGGTTTCTTTCATCTTTCTTATTTTCTTAACGGTATCTTTTTCATTTGGCTAGTTTGCTTAACCTTTTCTTACAATGTGTGCTACGGTTTGGTATCATGTTGTTTTTAGAAACCATGCTTTTTGGATTTATCCAAATTCTGTCACAATGTTTTCCTCTTCTCTATGTGTCGGTACATCTTATATTTCTATATTTTACGCCAGCTCATTCGTTGTAATGGTAGGTCTCGTTTGATAATTTTCCCTTTGCGTGTTGAACTGTAAGCTCTGATAAGCCGTTGTTTCAATGCCGATAATTTTGCTTTATACTCTCTTTATTTTCTATTTTCTCTTGCTGGGTGGTTTGTACCTATTTACACTAGTAGACTGGTAAGCATCAACTTTCTCCGTGGTGATATTTGCGCTAATTGAGCTCATTGTCATGGCCTTTATATACGGTAAACTATTGTACAAACAATATTATATATGGAAATATTCTAGTAATGCTTCACAAATTATGTGATTTACTTGTCAACACGTGCGATTTCGTTTTAGAGAAAACACAAACGGTTAAAGGATCTTTGTCCCCAAAGAACTGTTATTTTTTATGGAAGAATACTCGTCAATATCATACTTAATTTCATTTTATTGGTTGGTAACTGTATGGTATGTTTCTAATTGATCGCACATAGTGTTATATATGTTTTGGATTTCAACGCAGGCGTTCGCAGAGTTGATGATAATGTGTTTGAGGTGTCTGGGCAGCGCGTCCCGATGATCGTCAAAGTCTGCTGGTACTTCGTGACACCGCCCCTTCTTCTGGTCAGTACCCCTTCTTCTGGTCAGTACTCCTTCTTCTGGTCATTACTCATTCTTCTGGTCAATACTCCTTACTGACACAATCCCTTCTTATGGTCAGTACGCCTTCTTCTGGTCAGTACTCTTACCTGACACCACTCCTTTATTCTGGTCAGTACTCCTTCCTTCCTAACACCACTCTCTCTTCTGGTCAGTACTCCTTCTTTTGGTCAGTAATCTTTCTTCTGGTCATTACTCTTTCTTTTGATCAGTTCTCCTTCTTCTGGTCAGTACTCCTTCTCAATTCCTGACACCACCTTTCTACTGGTCAGTAATTCTTTGGTAAGTTCTCCTTCTTCCGGTCAGTACTCTTTCTGGTCAGTACTCCTTCCTCTGGTCAGTATTCCTTCTGACTTCCTGACAACACCCCTTCTAATGGTCAGTAGTCTTTCTCTGACACCACCCCTTTTTCTGATCAGTATTCCTTCTTCTGGTCAGTACTCATTCTCACTTTCTGACACCACCCTTCTTCTACTCAGTACTCATTCTTCTGTTCAATATTCCTTTTTTTACACCACCCCTTCTTCTGGTCAATATTCCTACTCTTACACTCCTTATTCTGGTCGTTAATCCTTTATCGCGCCGTTACGCCATCTTCTGGTAATAACTACTTCTTTTGGTCAGACCTCCTTCTTCTAGTCAGTACTCCTTCTTTTGGTCGGTATTCCTTCTCTTACACAACTCCTTCTGGTCATTTCTCCTTTTGGTACTTCCTGACACCACCCCATCTTCTGGTCAGTACTCCCTCTTCTGGTCAGTACTCCTTCTTCTGGTCAGTATTCCTTCTTCTTGTCAGTATTCCTTCTTCTGGTCAATATTCCTTCTTCTGGTCAGTATTCCTTCTGGTAATTCCTGACACCACCACTTTGACTGGTCAGAACTCCTTTTTTTCTGGCTATTACTCCTTCTCACATTTATTTAAACACTCATGTTTAGGTAAAAGTTATGTTTCGGATATTGATAGACATGTTCGATCGTGCTTTTACCTGCAAACCCAAGCGCTCCCGAATACGGTACATAGGTCCGTAACCACTTCTAACAGATTGAAACCACGACTTGTTGACTTATATTTCTAACCAATTTACTTCCCACAAGGCAAACGTGAGAAAATCCTATTTGTCTTAAAGGATTGGAAACCCTGGACGACATCAAATCAACGTGTCCATGGCAACCAATTTACTGTTAAGAATAATACTTTAAGTTAAATGCCATGCTGTTTTTTTAAAATCCTTAAAATCCCTTTATTTATCGAATTGAGTGCAAACAGACACGTTTTCGCACCTCGCTCGATTTAATGACGGTGTTATTTGCGAGAACGAATGTGACAAAGTCGCGAATTTTCACTCATTCCGATCTACTCGCCATTGACATTCAAACTGGTAGCGAAGTAGTTTAGACCCTTGTTCTTTCGCAATATCCGGCATAATTGGGCTTTGGGTGTGATATTTCTCGCAACGTTTGTAAGAAAAAAAAATGAAAATGGAATATGACAGTTATTATGGAGAATTTTCTGCTGAACCGAAATGTTAATATTGTGTGAGAATTTAATGATTGTCAGTCAGATAAGTCTGACAGCGTGAAATCTTTTTCAACGCTTAAGATGCCCATCGTGTAGAGAATAGGGATTGGTAAATATAATTTTCTTTTTTAATGCACATGCCGGAAACGAAACACAATTTATTGTTGATGTCGTTGATTACAATTCTACAGTACGATCGCGTTGAATATGAATATGACTAACGGTACGTTATACGGTTTATCGGCGCAGAACGGATACTTGATATAAATGTAAATGTATTTATGAAAACTTAAAATACAACTTACGTTATAATAATGTGATGAAATCAATTTAATGGCATGTGTAGATAAAAGCGGGGCCTAGTCTGATAGCGATCAATGTTTATAATACTAATTTGATTTGATTGGGGGGAGTTGTAATATCTTATCTGATACCACACTGTGACTGCATAGTCCACTTGAGATATATCCGCTGATAAGACACATTTCAACACCGAAATAACAAATACATTACATGAAACCATCTGGAATAATACACAACGCTGATAACTTGTGCCAATTTGATCGCTGTTAACTTGTGCCAATTTGAGATTGGCTTATGCTGGATATACATGTATGCGAAAGTTTAGAAACAAGACAGCAATCATCCTCTGTGTTACCTTAAATATAATCCAGATAATGATCAATAATGAAGAATGCAAAGCTGTGTTTTAAAATAAAAAGCAATAAGTATGATCCATGCACAAAACCATTACCATATTATATTTTATTGTAAATGTTTTACAATGACATACCAAATTGTGCTAGCAGGTGTGGAAATATAATTGATAAACACACATAATATTTTTAACACTTAAAATGTTTATGGTGACACAGACTTTAATTTGATGTATTTATAAGTTGAAAGGTATTTGTCCTTATTATAGCTGTTGTGCTGAATAATCTATTATTTCTTTAAAATTAGCGAAGGGTTCAAATAACGTGTTATTGTTATCAAACCATTGATGCGTACATGTTAATGAAAAATATTGGCAATTTAAATAATCCTTAAATGTGATCTACATAAAGGCATAACAATAATGCGTTTTCTGTATTTCTAGTAATATTAACACATAATGAATATTGTCTCGCATTTTCAGAAAAGTTATGAAATCCGGTGCGTGCAGTGCGAAGTTTTGTTCGGACGTTCCATGCAACCGAAAGCAACACACTGAACCGTGTCGAATAACGTTTGTCATGCAACAAACTAATTTCAACAAACGCTTGAAATAAAACTTAACGAAACATTTGCAAAATAACACGATATTAAAAACCAAATTTGACGTTAAGCACTTAGTAATAAAGCCCCAGTTCGTAAAACCAATGGACGAGTTTCCGTGTCATGCGCCTTGTGTAAAAATGACGTCACCACCAAAATAGATGGCGGAAATACCCGAGCGGTTTACGGAAATCAAGAGCATCGTTTTTAGTATCAGAATATTTTTTTTCCGAGTGCTCTTGAGGATTCCAATCGTTTTAGAATATACATATTCATAAAAACATTTTTTCGTAATAAAAGCGGCATTTGACCTATAAAAATATAACTTGTCTGAAAAATAAGTTTATTTGTCCGTTCTGACCGATTAACCTAAAGTAAAGAAAAACAACCACTTTAAACACGTATTGATAGCCTTTAAAATGCCTTATTACATAGCCATTATTGCAAAGTCTAGTGAATTTGTTCATCAAAATATTAAAGGTGAATGTTTTACTGTGGTTCGCTTAGAATTAGCTCTAAAAAAAAAGCAACGGTATACAATGCAGTATTTGCCAAAAGGACATACGGCTTACGCAATATATCTGAATTTTAACTGTGAGTCATTTGGTCAGGATCACGTAATAACCAGCAAATGGTAACACTGCAACATGTCCGACTTGTAAAGAGGACTTATATGTCTATTATCAGTAATATTTTATACTCTTACCTCAGTTCAGGTGACCTTGGGATTTAGAGTGTACACATACGCCCCTCCCGCCTATAGGGGTTACGTCTACAAGCCATGGGCGATCGGGCTAGCCTAGGTCATAGCGGCCACGTCGCTGGTCCCCATTTCACTGTACGCAATATACGTGTTTAAAAGAACGCCCGGACACTGCTGGAGGTAGGCTATGTTAAATACGGTATATATTTTCCAAAATAAAATCATTTGTTAAACATAAGTGTTGCTTGATATATAACAAATTGAGACATTATGGATGAAATATATGCGACAAGGCTATACGCAGGCGCAATCATGATAACGGGAGTTCAGTGTGGCAAATAAGGTGAGGTGTAAGTTCGAATGCCACTGAAGGCGTCTATGGAAGCCATATTTTGCATTTAACATATTTATTTATATTGTTCTAAAATAATTACGAGTGAGAATTTAGTGTAACAAGGGCTGTTTTAAAACATGCATGCCCCCCATATGGACTGTCCGTTGTACTGGCAGCCATTGTGTGAATACGACTTTTGTCACTGTGACCTTGACCTTTGACCTAGTGACCTGAAAATCAATAGGGGTCATCTGCAAGTCACGATCAATGTACCTATGAATTGTCATGATCCTAGGCAAAAGCGTTCTTGAGTTATCATCCGAAAATCATTTTACTATTTCGGGTCACCGTGACCTTGACCTTTGACCTTGTGACCTCAAAATCAATAGGGGTCATCTGCAAGTCATGATCAATCTACCTATGAAGTTTCATGATCCTAGGCATATGCGTTCTTGAGTTATCATCCGAAAATCATTTTACTATTTCGGGTCACCGTGACCTTGACCTTTGACCTAGTGACCTCAAAATCAATAGGGGTCATCTGCGAGTCATTATCAATATACCTATAAAGTTTCATGATCCTAGGCATATGCGTTCTTGAATAATCATCCGAAAATCATTTTACTATTTCGGGTCACCGTGACCTTGACCTTTGACCTAGTGACCTCAAAATCAATAGGGGTCATCTGCGAGTCATGATCAATCTACCCATGAAATTCATGATCCTAGGCGTATGCGTTCTTGAGTTATCATCCGGAAACCATTTTACTATTTCGGGTCACCGTGACATTGACCTTTGACCTAGTGACCTCAAAATCAATAGGGGTCATCTGCGAGTCATGATCAATCTACCCATGAAGTTTCATGATCCTAGGCGTATGCGTTCTTGAGTTATCATTCGGAAACTATTTTACTATTTCGGGTCACCGTGACCTTGACCTTTGACCTAGTGACCTCAAAATCAATAGGGGTCATCTGCAAGTCATGATCAATGTACCTATGAAGTTTCATGATCCTAGGCCCAAGCGTTCTTGAGTTATCGTCTGACAACCACCTGGTGGACGGACGGACGGACCGACCGACCGACATGAGCAAAGCATTATACCCCCTCTTCTTCGAAGGGGGGCATAAAAATGTGAGAGTACCGTTGATTTGTCCCAGTAACGGCCATACTTGAACATTGAGATAAGTAACCAAAATGAGACTTTAATCGTTTCGTTTTCAAATTACATGTTTAGGATAAACAGATTGCTATAAACATCTGCATTGGTGTGATTTTTTAAAACCGAGCGGTCAAATCTTGTTTACCTTCTACACACGGACTTACGAAAATAACAACCGCTAAATTTCTCCCAAACCTAGGGATGCAGGGAACATAAAACACATTTTAGTTATTGTTTTGATATGCAATCTGGGTAAATGCAACACTGTGTAAATGTATCTTCAAAACACGACATGAACCTTGTTTCGTACGTTTTTAGAGACTAGAAGTAAATCTACGACCAAACGAATTGTGGGGACCCCCAGGCGAGGTACGCGAGAAGGAGTCCAAGCTTGAGCAAAGCAGACTTCCAGTGAAGGAAATATCAGCCACTACAACAAATGAGACGCAATATATAGAAACAACAAACGGAGTGAACACATCGAAATCTGTTGATGAAGAGCACTGTCATGATAACCGTGCGTTCAATTCTCGTTTGTAGTTCCCATAGGCCACTCTTACCTTATATACGTAGGGTATTGCAGAAGGTTATGGTGAGCGTCCAGCAACACCAATTGTACACAATCATAATTTGAAAGATTTGCTGTCATTCATTACAAATGAATACTCAATCAGAAAATGAATCGCTCGAAAAAGAAAATCAAGAAATGAAGAAGCAAATGCATAGCCTTTGTTCGAAAATTGACAGTTTAGAGGGTCATTCACGACGGAATAATCTGCGTTTTCTCGGGATATCGGGTACAAGCGGGAAGAAGTGGGAGGATAAGGAACAGAAGGTACGACATTTCATCAAAGACACACTTGGGTTGCCCGATTTTGAGCACGTCGAAATAGAAAGAACGCAAAGAGTGAGTAATACAAATTCTGAAAAACCCCAGATTGTCGCAAAGTTTTCTCGCTTCAAAGACCGTGAGACCATTCTCACAAAATCAAGGCAAGTTTTGGACAGGCATTCACAATTTTCCGTGCGCGAGGATTTTACTGAGCGTGTTCAACTACACAGGCGTGAACTGGGAAAGCGATAAGTTCAAGCGCGAAAACAAGGACAATACGCTTCACTGCGTTTTGACAAGCTATTTATTGATAGCGAGGTGTTCCAGTACGACGACTTGACCGGGGAGATTATGAGAATTGGAAATACCCGCGGAAGACAACATACACACATGAACAATAGCCAGCGGAATGTGGTGAGAGGGGATTACCGCGATGGCAGTGAGGCGGATCGGTCCGATGGCGAAAGCGAAGCTGGGGCAGCAGGCGGGATGGAATAGGATCGAGGTCAAGGCCCAACAGAAAACATTACCATTAAAACATGGAATGTGTGTGGTCTTAGAAAACTTGTACATAACTGTGACTTTGTAAATTATTTATTTTCATTTGACATCATAGGTCTATTAGAGACATGGGGTGAGAAAAACAATGAATTTTGTGATTTATTAGCAAATTATACTCTGTGACTCTGTGAGAATTAAAGTAACTAATGCATATTGTAATAGTGGTGGAATAGCCGTGTATGTAAAAAACGAGCTGTTTAAAGATGGCTTTATTTCACAAATATGTCATAACTATCAGGATTGCATTGTTCTTTATATCAAAAGTTATATTTATAGCTCTTTAAAAGATATCATATTATATATAGCCTATGTATCAACAGAAGGTTCTACACTTTATGAAAGAATGAATGAGATTAATGGTATCACTATAAATGACTCCAATATTTCATCTTTAAGAGTACTTTATGCAGATGCATGTATATACCTAGCAGGATATTTAAACACACGCACAAAAAAATTATTAGATTAAATACCTGATGATAATGTGGATAACATTTTTAACATAGAGGTTGATTATAACACGGATCCTTTTGCTCGCACACGTGATAATAAAGACTCTGAACGATATAACAATTTTGGGAAAACACTCGTTGAACTTTGTTGTACGCAAGGTATGCATATTTTAAATGGGCGTAGCAACGATGGTTTTTTAGGAAATTTTAAAGGTCTTACATATAATGTCGCTAGTGTTGTTGATTACCATGGTGTATCCACTGAGCTATTTTCTAATATTACTTTTTTTTGCGTGGAGATGAGGGATGAGTCTGATCATATGCCTATTAGCTCTAAAATAGTTTTAGGCAAAAAGAAAATAATTCGTGCTAATTTCGTCAGTCAATATTACTTAAATAACAGTATCGAGCACTATCCAAAAATAGAAAAGTATACATGGAAAGACGCGCACAAGCAAGATTTCCTGAGAGTATTTGAAAACAGTTTTAACATTCAACATTCGCAAATATTGGAAGCAATCGCGTGCACGGATATTGACGAAACGATCGATAAATATTAAATTTATTCAAATACGCTGCATCCGATATGAAGGTCAATTATAAAACAAACTATCTTAATGAAAAGGCCACTTCAGTAAATCAACCGTGGTGGGATAGTGATTGCAACGCGGCTAAACAAACGAAGTACGCAGTATTAAGAAGATTCCGGTTAAGTAATGATATATCGGACTATCAATACTATATATCACTCCGTAGAGGGTTTAAAACTATGTGCTCTGCCAAAAAACAAGCGTATCAAACGACGGAACAGAACGAATTGGTTTTATCGCGTACTAAACCAGAGTTGTTCTGGAAAATAATAAAAGGTAGTAATAAGAAGAACAACAAAGTTTCTCGTAATATAGCTCCATTAGCATGGTACGATTATTTTAAAAGCCTTCTTTGTAAAGACAATCAACCAAGTCTAAATGATATAAACCTAGAGATTAACGAAACTGAAGAGGATCAAAATCAATTTTTAAACACAGAAATCACTAAGGAAGAAATAATAACAAGTATTTCAAAACTCAAAGATGGAAAATCGCAAGGGACCGATGGCCTTGGGGCGGAATTTTATAAAAGTATGATGAATCTGATAACACCTTTATTTCGCGATTTATTTAATAAGATTCTTAAGGATTTTTTCCCAAATACTTGGCGGGATAGTATAATTGTGCCGGTATATAAGTCAGGCGCTACAGATGACCCCTCTAATTATAGAGGTATATCTTTAATTAATGTAATGTTTAAACTATTCTCCAATATCGTATACAACAGACTATGCAAATGGGCAGAGTTAAACAATCAAATAGCAGAAACACAAGCCGGTTTTCGCAAGGGATATTCAACCATTGATAATTGATTTACTCTTTAAAGCATGGTTAAAAAATATACGTGCAAACCTGGTGGTAGGTTTTATGTGCTTTACGTCGATTTTCAAAAAGCATTTGATAGTTTGATTATTCATAAACTATTTGCAACTATGTGTAAAAATGGTGTTAGAGGAGAGCTTTTTTAAGTATTAAAATCCATGTATTCAAATCTACGCGGATGTGTACGGATAAATGATAAAAATGTCACGCAAAACTTCAATTGTAACATCGGTACTAGGCAAGGGGACGTAGCCAGTACAATAATTTTTAATTTATACATGAACGAGTTGTCTACCTTTCTAAAATCTAAAGGCCATTGGGGTATTTTTATCACCGAAAACATTTTCGATATAATTTGCATTCTTTTTGCCGATGACATTGCGAGGTGCGCTGATACTGCGATCGAGCTACACTCACAATTAAACTCTATATCGGAATTTTGTGAAAATACTGGTATGACAATTAACCAACAAAAGACGGAAATCATTGTTTTTAGAAACGGAGGTCCGCTAAGATCATACAAACATTTGGTCTTTAAAAATAATCCCGTAAATGTCACATCTGTATATAAATACATGGGTCTTTTTTTACACCTTAATTATCATGGAGAAAAGCGAAAGAAAAACTTGCAGCCCAAGCCCGAAAATCTATTTTTTCTATTAAATCATACCAAAGAAACATTGGATATTTTTCATACGCTGAATATTTAAATTGTTTGAATCAATAGTAAAACCTATACTTACATATGGCTCTGAGATTTATGGAATAGAATTCTCAAACATTCTCGAAAAAGTACAAATCGAGTATTGTAAATATTTTCTTGGTGTAAATAAATCTGTAAATGATAGCATTGTACTAGGAGAATGTGGTAGATTACCTCTGTGTATAGAGCATCATGTAAAATGCGTTAAATATTGGTGTAAATTGATTAGTATGACAGATGATCGACATCCTAGAAATTGTTATATTATGTTAAAGCGACATGACGAAATCGGAAGAACTAATTGGGTGACATCTGTAAAAAATATTTTGTACCGATATGGATTTGGTTGTGTTTGGATTAGTCAAGAAATAGGAAACGTGGAATTATTCTTAATGTCATTTAAACAAAGATTGATTGATTGTAATTCACAGAACTGGATTGAAACTATAGGAAATTCATCAAGATGTGATACTAACAAACAATTCGAATCTATGCTAAACCCAGAAAAATATTTGTTTATCGACATACCATTTTATGTTCGAAAGTCAGTTGCTAGATTCCGTTGTTCAAGCCATAAATTAGCAATTGAAACTGGTCGGCATTTAGGAATTTCAAGAGAACACCGAATATGTACATATTGTTCCGTCTATTTTAATAATGTATGTATTGAAGATGAGTTTCATGTATTTTTTAAATGTCCCAAGGAAGAAAATTCAACCAAGAAAGGCAAATGTTTATCTTTTCATGGTACAATGGTGAACACAATTTCCTAAATTTTTGCAATCTTATGCAAATTTCTGATGAAAGTAAATTAAAAAGCATAGCCTTTTTTGTAACTGAAATAATGAAAAAGAAAGATGTAGAACAAAATTGATGTTCAAACTTGATGTAATCACAACTCAAAAATAATAATATGTTGTTACTAATATATGCTGTATTTTGGGCCGGTGGCCTTTATTTACGAAATAAACTTTTTGTCTTTGTCTTTGCTAAGGTATATTACTTTTAAGTAATGGATGATAACCAATGGCCAGTAATCTATTGTTGAAAAAAGTTTTATTTAGTTGTGATTTTGATTTACGTTATTAATTTGACTTAATATAGTTAGTGTTGAGTATGACCGTTACGCTTTTTATCGAAGGCGCATTTTTATATGTTCTAGGTAATGCAAGTGATAGTCAGTGAAGGTAGCGTAGTGAGATTGATAGTTACAAAGTCAGTAATAGTTATGTAGTAATTGATAGTTGTGGAATCATACATAGTAATGCAGTCAGTGATAGTAGTGTAGTCCGTAAAAATAGTGTAGTCAGTAATAGAAGTGTTGTCCGTGTAAGTAGTGTTGTCAGCGATTGTAGTGTAGTCCGTAATAATAGTGTAGTCAGTTATATAAGTGTAGTCCGTGATAGGTTTGTATTCAGTGATAGGAGTGTAGTGAGATAGAAAGCTTTTCTTTGATGAAGTAATGCTCAGTCTATTCGCAGCTTATCAGGCTCGTCTCTGACATACTCTGTGCTCATTTATTGCGAACCAACGTTTCTAGTTGGCTAACATTTTAAGAAGTTGGTTCTTTGGAACTAGTACTTACACTCGTAAATCATAATCTTTCAATCACTACTTATAGATATGTACCGAACTCAGATAATAATTTAAGGACATAAGAATTAAGCCAGTTAAAAAACCTTACTGCACTGAAATAAGTCATTCTGACCGTACTTGCGGGCTTGACTTTCGGACCAAACAGAACGCAAGGAAATTCAATATCCTAATGTTTAAATTGAATATAGTGATCAATAGTACTTAAACGTCTGGAATCGAATGAGATTATAAGAAAATATATAGACAGAATGTTCAATATCTTAACAAAACAGAGTTAAGTCATTGGATCCATACGTAGAGACCTTATTTCTCATTAACAGAACATGAACGAATAATATACTGTTTTGAATATTACTTGCATGTACAAACATTTTTATCACTTTTACGCTCCATTTCTACGAAACGTAAATTATTACCGACTAGAATAGAAGTTTTTTTGCGAACACAACTAGGTATGTTTACAACCATTACTTCAGGGTTTAATATTACACCCTCCCCCCCCCCAAAAAAAAAAAACACAACAACAACACAACAACAACAACAACAAAAAAACAGAAAAAAAGCAACAAAAACAACACAAAAACAGCAACAACAAAGCACCCAAACACAAAGTCAATTATTACAGCTACCCGGTTGTTTAATCTGATATCGTGATTTCACTTTGGAAATTAACTCCACGTTTATTTTTTACCCCGTATCTTAATATAAATAAATAAACAGTGTCCTATCCTAAACGACCGTTTATGAAATGAAAAGACCGTTCAAACCATTGAATGTATTGTGAAGGAGTATTACATATAATTTTAGGCAATTTACTGTAGTTTTGATATGTAAGTCGTATACATAGACACATAAAGTAATCTGCAATATCCAAGAGAATGAATATTTGCAAATTATTTGTTTGAATTATTGCAGAAACTACTAGGATTTACTAGTAGATCTATCGGGAAACGGCATTGTAAGAAAGAAGACAATATAACACGAATTTCATAAAAGGTTTAAACCCTTAAATACGTTGGAACGTTATATAGTTTATTGGTCGTATAAATTGTTGTAAAGTTATAAACCATTATGTAGTCCACAGAATTTTAACGAAATTGCAGATTTGTTTTTCAAAATTCATAGATGTTAAAGAAGTTAACGAATGCTTTATTACGAAAGTTGAATATGATAAATACATGTATACAGATTTTGACGAAGGCTGTGCAATTATTGATCTTACCGTTAAGAGGTGTTCACAGGCTATGATAGTGGGATTGTTTATATGTAATGACGTCTGGAATTGTTACTTATTTTTCTGAAAATTGTGTTTTAGCTTGCTGTGAAGTCCTATAATGACATGACATCAGAGCGTCCCGCATCTTTTGACAGTTATTTTGAGTTTTTGATCATTCCGTCTATTTTAAAATGCATTTTGAGCTGAAGCTTTGGAAGGATTATAAGTTTCGGTTGTGTGCAACAAAATAAATTGACACCAGAAGATGTTGTTATTGATCTGTAAATGTCTCTACCAACAGTTGTATTTCTGTCATCATCCATACCTTGGACACAAATACACTGTCACCAAGCGTAAGATTTGTTTTTGTTATTAATTTTTATTTTATATCTGAATGTGTTTACCAATCATTTATTAATAAAATCTGTACATGTACAATGCAAGTTACATATGGATTTTCGTCTGTATCTGCCGAAATGTGTTGTGTCCGTATAATTAGTGTTCTGCTTTGCCGTGTCGCCATATGCGGAGCGTGTTGGCTATATGATCATTTGCCAGTCCGAAATTCCATGAATTGTTTCGTCCCATGGTTATTATTTATAGTCTTTAATATTCATAAAAGGTCCAAAAAGGTTTTGCCATTTGCGTCGTCATGCTGCTAAATGACGATATAACGTTACAGTGCGGCTTATGACTATGACGTAAATAACGACTTTTCTAAACCTTATGTGTGCTAAACATCCTGAATATAAACGCATTCACATGTTATAAGACAACAACATACCATTGACGTTCTATATCAAATAAGCATACCAGATAACATCAACGTGATACACGTACTGTTTCCAAAACATTGTCAAATTTTAGACCGACGTCAGTAGCATGCTAATTATGTAACCACCAACCTCACCCTTTGGACATCGCGAAGATCTCTAGCTTAGTTAGCGCGTAGTAAACATGTAGACATATTACATCTAGTATCGGGTTTGGTCGAGACGACCACATTGTCATTCAATTCGTTAATTATAATATCGCAAAAACACTTAACTTCAGTGGACATTCTATAGAACAAACAATACTATGTATGTTTTCCTGAAAGTCCTCTTATGAAACAAAGCGCCAAATCGACTCCGTTTTCGGAAAATTGATCGATATTTAAAAAATGAATGTATAAATGAAAAACAAAAATGTTTTGATTTGCGTTAAAATGTATTTATTCTTGGCTAGTGGTCTTTGTTTACTAAATAAATTGAGTTCCGTCCAGTTATTAACGAAAAAAAAATGTCATTCAACCCGTTAAGTATGATATCGAAAAAAGCACTTAAATAAAGTGACATTCCATAGTACAAACAAAAATACACTGTAGGTTTTCCTAAAAATCATTTTAGGAAAAAATGCGCCCACTCAACTTCTTTGTCGGAAAATTGATCGACATTTAGACAATCGGAAAATCTTAATTAAAAATTATTTTGAAAACCATAAAATTTGTTTCAACAATGTCGTGCGCGTAGGAAGCTCTAGAACATTTCAGCCGTTATATAATAGGGATGCGGAGGGGATAACCACCAATAACAGCGGGGTTTTATTCCTAGGAGTTAAGTGTCGTCCCAAATTAGCCTATGGTGTCTTCACAGGCTAATCATAGACGAAACTTTACGCGTAGACTGGATGTTTGCTGAAAACAGACAATCTTTTGACGAAAAATACAATAAAGGCGGAGAGTTTCGTCCCGGATAAGCATTATCATAGTGCAGAGGCTAATTTGAGAAATCACTTAGTGCCACCGATTAAAAGCCGTTTTTCCGAGCGGGGTTCAATTGTGTTTCAGTTTGCGCTAAAACGCAGATGATTACATGTTTAGTCGTGTTACTGATATTTTCTTAGCAGTTATGATTGCGGCTTCATATATTTTAAAGGCGCGCTCACAATCTAATTGCAGCTGTGATTTTTTTCTTAACAGTCGAAGCAAATATAATAAATAACATAAAATAATAGTAAATAATAATTTCCTAAAATATTATTCAGCTCCACAAAATAATGGCGCCCAGTTCCTGTATTACTTGCTCCTACGCACCTGTATGCCCCATATACCATTTATTTCATTCAAACGAAAGGTAAGCAGTTTCAGCTTTGGTTACGTACTTAAACGAGTACAAGACATCAAAACAGCTGCAATTTATGGCAAGCGGTTCGACGCATAATACCAAGAAACTAGGTTTCTCATGAGAACCTAGGTTCTCAAAATGAGAACCTAGGTTCTCAGAATGAGAACTATGGTTCCCAAATGAAATCCTGGGTTCTCATGAGAACCTAGGTTATCATAGAGAACGACGCGAAAAGCTGTCGAGAACCTAGGTTCTTGTGAAAATCTTGGATATCAAACGAGAACTTAAGTTCTCAGAATGACAACCTAGTTTCTCATGAGAACCTAGGTTCTCTAGCGTAAACCAAGGTTTTCAAATGAAAACCTAGGTTCTCATGAGAGCCTAGGTTCTCATGAGAAACCTGTTTTTTTAGATCTCACAAATCTAGTTTCTCATGAGAACCTAGGTTCTCATGAAAAACCTGGTTTCTTGGGATTTCATAAACCTAGTTTTATCATGAGAACCTGGTTTCTTCGGGATTTCATAAACTTAGTTTCTCATGAGAAATTAGGTTCTCATGAAAACCTAGGTTCTCATGAGAACCTATGTTTTATGAAAAACCTGGTTTCTTGGGATTTCATAAACCTAGTTTCTCATGAGAACCTAGGTTCTTGAAGCCATGTATGGCAAGCGGTTCGACGCATAATCCCAAGGAACTAGGTTTCTCATGAGAACCTAGGTTCTCAGAATGAGATCCTAGGTTCTCATGAAAACCTAGTTTCTGTGGATTTTGTGTCGAACTGCTTGCCAAATCCGTGGTTTTCATTTGGGAACCATAGGTTCTCATGAGTACCTAGGTTCCCAGAATTACGCGTCGGACGTCGTTAACTTGCTCGTTTGGAATACAAAACACATATTATTCAGGGCGCAGAATCAATGGGGTTAACATATGATTACATACGGGCTGGACAGAATGAAAACACGCCGTTAAGGACTTTATTTTTGCAAGTTATTGCAATATGTTTGCGAAGTCTGTAGTGCATAAGTTTTTCTTGCAGTGTGGGCCGATATCTTACGTTTGAATAAGACATTATTACACATTATCAATAGAGATTAAACTTCTATTTATACCAAAATTATTGCTTACTATATCACAGACATACTTTAAATAAAAAACTGTGGCGTACAGTCGTTTGAGGACCGAACAAGGGAACTGAATATCTGAAACTCATTTAATGCTGTAACAATGAATTATAAAACGATTGATCTGAATGTGTTTCAATTGTTAGTCTCAAAATAATATTTACAATAAAAGAGGTATTTCATAAACAGTTTAATTTTGTTTTGTATTAACCTGTTCAGACCAATGTCGACCGATTACTTTACTAATTTCATTCCTCAAGAAGTTTCCTACAAGTTTCGTTGAATATTACTTAGCATTGTCTGTACATTGTTCAAAAATGATCTTGGGGAGTAAAATTCACTGTTTCACGTCTATTTCTTATCATACTACACATATGCCGCCAGCGTGTACCAAGCAATGGGAGACAACTGGAGGTTAATTATAGCAAGCGGTTCGACGCATAATCCCAAGAAACTAGGTTTATGAAATCCCAAAAAAACAGGTTTCTCATGAGAACCTAGGTTCTTATGAGAACCTAGGTTTTCATGAGAACCTAGGTTCTCATGAGAAACTAGGTTAATGAAATCCCAATAAACCAGGTTTCTCATGAAAACCTAGGTTCTCATGAGAAGATAGATTTATGAAATCCCAAGAAACCAGGTTTCTCATGAGAACCTAGGTTTTCATGAAAGCCTAGGTTCTCATGAAAAACTAGGTTTATGAAATCCCAAGAAACCAGGTTTCTCATGAGAACCTAGGTTTTCATGTGAACCTAGGTTCTCATGGAAAACTAGGTTTATGAAATCCAAAGAAACCAGGTTTTTCATTAGAACGTATGTTCTCATGAGAACCTAGGTTCTCATGAGAACCTAGGTTTTCACGCGAACCTAGGTTCTCATTTGAAAACCTTAGTTTACGCTCGAGAACCTAGGTTCTCATGAGAAACTAGGTTTTTCATGAGAACCTAGGTTCTCATAGACACATAGAACTTAGGTTCTTATGAGAAACTATGTTTTGATGAGAACCTAGGTTCTCATTCTGAGAACTTAAGTTCTCGTTTGATATCCTAGGTTTTCACAAGAACCTAGGTTCTCGACAGCTTTTCGCGTCGTTCTCTCTCATAACCTAGGTTTTATGAGACCCCAAGATTTCATTTGGGAACCATGTTCTCATTCTGAGAACCTAGGTTCTCATGAGAAACCTAGTTTCTTGGGATTATGCGTCGAACCGCTTCGCCATAGCCATGTGCAATCTTCAAGCGAGAACCTAGTTTCTCATTCTGAGAACCTAGGTCCTCATGAGAAACCTAGTTTCTTGGGATTGTGCGTCGAACCGCTTGCCATAGCAATTCATGATAACCACATATTAGAGCACTTCATGACACGTTTGCTAGCTTGGGGACTACACTTATTTAACTATGGACATTATTCTCTTCGTAACAATTGCTTCTCTTGTAACTGGAACATTTAGTCAGGAAACGAAAGTTTAAATCTTCAAGAATGAAAAAAGCCTCTCAGACAGGAAGTGTAACGCCCAAGATGAAATTGAGGGATCTATGTTGACGAGTTTCAAGATAACGTGTGTGTCCGCATGCATGGCTACTGCCGACTGTCAATCAGTATTTTATGAGAACGGCAATTGCTCCCGATGCAGATCGACAAACACGGAGAGTCAAGCAACAAGCCTTCCGTCGAGACCAGGAAGTATCTACATGTACTTCAAGCAAGATATATCTCGTTTAAATGCAAACCTTGTTAAAATCATCGCTATTTGTCAAATACATGTTAAATACATGATCCGAATTTGATGACACGTCATATGCGGTATTCTTATAGGCCTGATTCACCACCTATCCGTTATGAGTATGTTTAAGAACGACTATCATCTTGGTCTTATACGCAGCTGTTTTCTTTAAATAGCACTGGACTTGTAAACAGTAAGTGGACTGGTTAATAGTAAGTGGACTGTCATCGAAGATTTGCGGACCCCGAATGTCTTGATGGTATTTTAAATAGTAAGGAATAGCATTGCGTCAATACCGGTCAGTTGGATCAATTTCAATGCAAACGAACGAACCTTAACGATGCCGATCCGTTGTCAAAGCCTTGGTGCGTAATGCTTTGACATTATTCCCCAATATGATATCGTCGGTCGCAAAAGTGTGTCTCTTTGATGTTGCGTTTGGCACAGCAAGCTTACTTACGCGAAGTATTGCTATGTAGGCCTACGAAAACATATCGCTTAAAAGTCCAACTTAGTATTGTGACCGACATATGATATTTAGAGCCTACTGATTAGAATCGAAGAGCTGTAGGCGCTGAAGGCTTGGTGCTAGATTAAATGTGACATAGAATGCATTAAGGATGTATTGTTCGAATTTCTCCCTTGGTCCGAATGTATACGGATTGACCCTAGCGGTTGAGTGAAGAAGCTCAGAGACTGTTAGAAAATACAATATTTGTGTAAAAACCACAGTGCACATTGACGGTGGAGGACTACACGATACTGGTGGTGGGAATGATAACCTGTTCTCTACAGATCTGGTAGATGTTCGTCTAAATAGGCGTTGAAGATATACAACAACAACAACAACATGACTGCCAAAAGCTGTTATTGTTGGTGTCAAATAAATCACTTTCAAAAGCCTAAAATAGCTCTCTATGGTATAAAGCACAGTCTCACTAGGATGCCGCAGGAGCCCCGGTGAGTGATCAGGGATCTACCGTTGTAAAACGGGGCTCTACCGGGATGAACCGGGGCTCGACCGGGATGAACCGGGGACGACCGGAAATATTTAATACCTCCGGGATGAACCTGGAGTCACCGGTAAGGACCGGTAACGACCGGCGCGGCACCGGCATCAACTTGGACTGCACCGGGAACAACCGGGGCGGCACCGTAGTTCCACCGGGGCCCATACAGACCCCGGCAGAGCTACGACAACGCCCCGGTTGTCGCCGGTTTTGCCCTGGTGGAGCCCCGATGAATGCCGGCAGAGTCCCGGTATAGCTAAGGTACATCGGTTAACCGGCGCTCTGCCGGGACGCCATCGGCATTCACCGTGGCTCCGCCTTGGTATAACAGGCGATGACCGGGGTTAAATCGGGGCGTTGCCGTAGCTCTGCCGGGATCTGATGCCGGTATAGCCCCGGTGAGTGCCGGTGGAGTAACGGTATACCGGGGCTCTGCCGGTACGCTGCCGGCTTTCTAACGGGGCTTCCCCTGGGCATTACCGGCGACAACCGGGGCTCTACCGGGGCTTCACCGCGATAAACCGTTGCTAGTCCAGGGTTGACCGGGACTCTGCCGGGATGTTGACCGGCTTCAACCGGGGCGGCACCGAGAAATAGTGTGACCGCGTTAAAAAAACCCTCTAAGAATCATCCCGGTTCTCGCCGGTCGACCGGTGTTAGCAAACCGGGATGGACCGGCTCTACCGGCAATATTGAGACTTGGGCTATAAATAACAGATCTGGGGACCGTTTCAATAAGATATCGTATCGTTAATATTACGTTATCGTAACTCGGGTAGTTGCGATTGGATTTACGATTATTGTAAACCGTTTCAATAACCCCCATCGTAAATGTCATCATAAATCGCTATCGCAACCTACGATTTCTTTATTGTACATTCGGTTTTCTTTGGGGTTATATAAAAACTGTCATCATCCGGAAGAGTGTTTACACCGTGTTGTTTTCTGTAATGTGTTGCCGAAATCACAGGCAGCAGTATCATAAATTCCCCCCCCGGGGACCCTACCCCCCCCCCCCCCCCCCGCGAGCTTACCCCAGGGGTTCCAGATAGTTAAATGTACACCTTTTGTGTATGGTTTGACTTTTCAACAACGAATATTGACAAAAATATACAGTTTGAAAAAATAACCCTCGTATAGGTATTATATATACGGGGAGGGGGGGGGGGGGGGTTGGTACTTCTATACGTTTTAGTATATTTACCGTACCCATGGTACATGTAAGCATACTTAAAGAGTACCCGGGTTACATATAAGTAGTAACCGAGCCAAAAATGACCAATCAAGCCTCAGTAACTGTTCCTCAATTACAGTCACTGTGTTGCCTTTTAAACTGCAACACAAAAATGTATTGACAAATTAAATGTAGAGGTATTTGCACCATGTTTGTCTGTGATTAATGATCATATTAAATAAACTTCACATGCAGAAAAATAATATACTTTTAACATATTTTTTTCTGCATTTTTCCTGCATACATTCATGTTTCTGTATTAAAAAATTAGTTCTTCTTGTGAAAAATGCACTTCATCAGAAAATAAGTAACCATTACAGCATTTTAATTGTGTTTTAAGTACATTTTAATTGGGTTTTAAGTGTATTTTCAAATAATTTAATACGATTTTTTGAAGAAAAAAAAAACAACAGAAAAAGTACACACAATTGTATTAAATTTGCAGTAAATACATTTTTATATACATACATGTACCAACGCCTATTTATGAGCAGTAGTTCGAATATGGTTTACTTATGGTTGAAAAAAAATGCATTGTGTATTGCTATTATTTCAAAATATAGCTACCCATCCAGTTCAATATTCAACTGTAATGTTAAATTATACACACTACATGTATGTGAGGTTGGAATATAACATATTTTCAACAATTATAATGTGCTGTTTTTTCTATTGTGTTTATTTATTTGACCACATTATAAGTAAAATAGATACTTGCATATACACATTTATTTCATGCTCTGAATGTATTTTTGTAAAATTCTGTGTATACTTTTTTGTATTATAAGTACTTTTCTAATGTTTTATTTATTAACAGTGATGGTATTTTTATTATTTTCTTTGTATTTTTAAACTGTGTTCATGCACACATCCTGATTCCACAGGGTTTCACTTTTGTAGGATTTAAGAAAAAAGCAAATTAAACACCCAGTGAAATCAATTAAAAGGATACAATTATATATGCAAGAGTCTACATGTATTTTACTTATATTTTGTACAAATTAATAACAAGTTAAACTGCATCTAATGCAGTTTTGAAACAAGAGGGTTTGATGGCCCTGTATCGCTCTACTGCTGAAAAAAGGATGAACCAAATATTCTCGGCACGTGCAAATACTTAAATATAGGCCCTATTTAAGCACATGTACACTTTTGAGACCCCCTGGGCTGGGTCAAATTTAACCCCAGGGGCATAATTTGAGCAAACTTTGGAGAGGACTATTATATCTCACTACATACAAAATATGGTAGCCCTAGGTCCTAGAGTTAAGGACAAGAATATTTTGAAAGTTTTCACAAAATAAGCAAGATCTAAGCGTATATAATGTTCAATTTTGTAACCCACGGGTCAGGGTCAAATTTGACCCAAAGGGCATTATTTCAACAAACTTGGTAGAGGACTATAAGATGTTACTGCATACCAAATTTGTCTTTATTTTAATTTGGTAGCCATAGTCTAAATGGTTTTTGACAGAAAGATTTTTAAAGATTTCAAAAAATAGGCGCTTTATAAGCGTTTATTCAATTGTGTGACCCCCCGAGGCAGGGTCAAAGTTAATGTTGACCCCAGAGGAATTATTTGAACAAATTTGGTAGTGGTTTATTAGATGTCACTACATACCAAATGTGGTAGTCCTAGGCCCAATGGTTATGGACAAGTAGATTTTAAAAGTTTTCACAAAATAGGCCCATATAATCGTATGTTAAGTTTTGTCACCCCCCGGGCAGGGTCAAATTTGACCCAAGGGGTATAATTTGAACAAACTTGCTAGAGAACTATTAGATGTCACTACAAACTAAATTTGGTAGCCCTATGCCTTATGGTTTAGGACAATAAGATTTTTAAAATTTTCACAAAATAGGCACTATATAACCATATTATTATAATCGATTTTGTGGCCCCCAGGGCAGGGTCAAATATGACCCCTGGGGCATAATTTGAACAAACTAAGTAGAGGACCATACAATGTCACTACATACCAAATTGTGTAGCCCTAGGCCTAATGGTTATGGACAAGATTTAGTTTTAAGTTTTCACAAAAAAGGCATTATTTAAGCATATGTTCAATTTTGTGACCCCCAAGGCAGGGTCAAATTTGACCCAAGGGATAAATATTGAACAAAATTGGTAGAGGACTATGAGATGTCACTACATACCAAATTTGGTAGCCCTATGTCATACAGTTATGAACAAGAAGATTTCACAAAATAGGCCTTAAATAAGCATATGTTCAAGTTTGTGACCCTCGGGGCAGGGTCAAACTTGACCCCAGGGACATAATTTGAGCAAACTTGGTAGAGGGCTATAAGGTGGCACTACATACCAAATTTGGTAGCCTTAGGCACAATGGATATGGACAAGAGATTTTTTAAAGTTTTCACAAAATAAGCACTTTATAAGTATATTTCAATTGTGTGATCCTCGGGGCAGTTTCAAATTTGACCCCAGGGGCATAATTTGAACAAACTAAGAAGAGAACTATTACATGTCACTACATACCAAATTTGGTAGCCCTATTCCATACGGTACGGTTATTGACAAGAAGATTTTAAAGTTTTCACAAAAAAGGCCTTATATAAGCATATGTTCAATTTTGTGACCCTCGGGGCAGGGTCAAACTTGACACCAGGGGCATAATTTGAACAAATTTGAAAGAGGTTCACCCCAGGAACATTCCTGAGAAATTTCATCAGAATTGGACCAGTAGTTTAGGAGAAGATGTTTAAAGGAAAAGTTAACGCACGCACGACGGACACAGGACCATGGCATAAGCCTCGATGGCCTTTGGCCAGTGGAGCTAAAAACACTGTTTATTCCCAAATTGATGTCTTATTCCAACTTTACATAACAGTGTGTTCCTAGAATAATGAAGAAATACTGGAATTTCAAATTGTGTCATATCATTGATTCTTATATCTGCATCAGCAGTAACCCTTCTCAAAATGAAATGTGCTTTTTACCAAAATATAAATAGCCGAGTTAAAAATGCATTTTATCTGCACTTTTTAAGCGAATCTTCTTCATTTTGATAACTTTATTGCATTTATTCTGCATTTTAAGAATCAGATGAAGTTTTTTCATGTTCGTTTAAATTTGGGAGGGTTTTTTTGTTGTTTTTTTTATATAAATAATCCACTTTTTCTTAGTGGAGTTTTAAGTGCATCTTTTTAATTTATAAAATGTATAAAGTTTATCTTTTCTAGGTTAGGACATATTTTTACTTTAGAAACAAAATAACTCATTCTTAAAAGCAGTATTAGGTGTTTGCTAAAATTTAAATCAGTAAATAAGTATTTTTTCCAATGGGGCTATAGTATCCTGGGCACCCGTATTACTGGTGACGTAAGCATGCATTTGTAAATAAATGATATTAAATGCAACTTCCGTAAAAAAAATCATATAATTATCAGAATCATTTATTTTTCCTCAAGTTAACACGAAACCTACCATATATATTAACGAAAACTCATTTTAATCCATCATAGAAGTAGGTCACTGTCCGCCATTTTGGTTTCCACTGTTTACTTCTATTACCGGTGATGACATAGTTTTCACTCAGAATAAAGACATTTTCAGAAAATCACAGTTTACTAAACTAACCTTCCGTACTGTCGAATATATACAAACAAACAACAAAGTTTAAAACATGTTGTGATCAATTTTCAAACAATAAATGACATTTAATATGAATGATGTAACAGGGTTTAAACATTCACTTCAAGTATTCTGTTCATTTGTTCTGTTTTAATGTTAATATTTCCCTTTAACTCATAGTGTTTAAATGGTTAACTTATTAAGCAGTGATCCTGTGGCTAGTCTAAGAGTTGAAGTCAGTCAATATGTGATTATCATAGGTCCACTTTATGTAATTGTTCAGTCAGGCTTGACCAGTGATTTGTCCGCCCTTTCCTTTGTCTACATGACGATTGAGAAGTTTCGCTCAGTAATGGCTTATGCAAAGAGGAGATATGTACATCAGGGTTATGGAAACGCGCACCTGTTGTCTACTATGTAAACATTAGCAGACAGACTTTTCAAAACGGTAGTTTTCATGAGAAAATTGAATGATCAACCAGATTGTGTGTGCAAATAATGACAAAATACATGGGCATTCGTGTTTTAATTCCCGAAGAAAAGACATTATTTAGAGGATTTTTTGTTTTGACACAGCTACTGGCAAAAATAGTTAACAGTCTCCGACGGAAGTTGTAGGTTATATTACACTAATTCCGATTCCTATAGGGTCCCATTATAAAACTGACAACTTTCACAGCATTTTCCTTGCCTTTTCGACGGATCAATTTTTCCGAACCGTGGTATCATTTTAAAGATGGATCTGTCATCTTCCA
>NC_068355.1:60769437-60809437 GCF_020536995.1 Dreissena polymorpha | reverse complement strand
TATGGCAGAATAAAACCTTGTTCCGAATGAAAATGATTTTCGCCTGATTAAACTTAATGTAAGGTGAATGGGCTCTATATACGTTTTACTTCGAGTTAAGTACATTTTAAGGGGGCAATTCATTATCACCAGTGGTAACAGGTGTACTTCAAACCTCACTTAAGTTTTTGATTTTTGATTTTCGATTCTTGAGACAATGACTAGAAGTTGGGGTGGTGGGGCATTTCGATACTTTCAGTTAGGTAAAAAACGTGCTGCGGCTAAACAGTCATTTGGTTACGTTTCCCAATGTACTTTACCGCGAACGGCCATTTGACGAACATTTATGCAAGTGAACGTTGCATAAATATGTTCGCGAATTTGGTTGTAAACCTAATAGTTACGAACTGTACGATGATTAAAAATATGTTTAACCCTTTCCCACTTAGAAGCAAAGTTAAAATGGCTATGTGCAAACAGCATAAAACCAGAACAGCCTGCAAGTAACTCGCAGTCTGTTCAGGTTTTATGCTGTTTGCTGCTCATTGGTATCTTAGGGTTGGAAATGAAGCCTTTAAAACTTGAATTTAGTAAGAATGGTCTTAAATTAAATGTAACTGTCTAAAACATTGTTTTTTAAATGTGCGAACTTGGTTTAAAACAAATCGCCTTTGTGACTAACATGGGTTTAGCAAAATACTCGTGAAAATAACGATTATGGAAATGTTGTTGAGAGTTACAGATAAAATCGTCTGTCATACGGCACTATAACATGGCTTAATCAAATAAGCAGGAAACATGCGCCATGTGGTCTCTGCAAAACATTTATTCAATTGCTTGCAAATTCAAATTTTCATGTCCAGTGATAAAATGTTTAAGCCTTTAACTCCCAATAAACCTTACAGCTTAGGCAGTTTGACTCGTCCTCTTCCTGTAATCTTTACTGATTGGTGCATCCCTGCTAACATACCATCGCCAGGACCTACAGCAACAAAAGCCTTATCTCTTCATTATTTCCATATCGCCATGATCTCAAGATTTAGTTTAATCTTTCTCGATACCAATATAACCAGAAATTAAATCATCTTCATCATCATCATCGTCGTCGTCGTCATCATCATCATCATCATCATCATCATCATCATCATCATCATCATCATCATCATCATCATCATCATCATCATCGTCATCATCATCATTATCATCATCGTCGTCGTCGGCGTCGACGTCGTCGTCGTCGTCGACGTCGTCGTCGACGTCGTCGTCGTCTTCATCACCATCATCATCATCATCATGATCCTTCTAGTCGGCGTCATCGTCCTAGCCGTCGTCTTAAAACCTATCACCAACAATTACTTCTCCTACTGCATGCTCATATAACTGCACTTTATCTTGAAAATTAACCACTTGATTTTGGCCTAAACCGGTGTGTACATTTTCAAGTTTTTAAGCATTAAATCGTGGAGGCACCTATAACGTTACAAGGGGCACGACAATGCCAAGTATTCTAGTTGTTAAATATAACAAGCACCATCAATAACAGCCAGGAATTCGAAATGCCATCGTTACCGTAGGGATGTAAAAAAGAAAAATACTTGTTAAGTTAAACAAACATTAGCACGCTTAAAATTTATTGACCCAAAATTCCGCCGTCGCCATACACATTTTGAGTTCTAATTGAAAGCATTTCTCTGATTCCAAATAACAACCCCTTTCACATATAGCGCCCAAACAAATTGCCTATTGATAACAAATATCCGTTTCGTATTGTTTAATTAATGATAAAGAATACATTATGGCAGATTGCAGCGCGCGAATTCCGCCAGCTTTTGCCGATACTTCGTGACGATATTAGGATGTAGATACATTCTCGAGGTTAGCCGAAACTCCAAAGAAAAAAAATATCCAAATCTGCGTAAATCCCACATCAAACAAAATCCGTCGATAATTGAAAGGAAGAGCTTTTTGTTAAATATTATCAATGACTAATAATACAACATACTGTGAAATAAACCTATCGCGCTATTGATTCGAAAGTAGGGATGCACGATTAAAGAGAGCCATCCCATAGAAAATTAAACAGTTTTTAAAAGCTTGTGGGTTGGTGTTAAATAACAGCAGATCTACGGCTTTTGTTGTTCTACAACCTCCAACTGTTTATGACTAGATTTTATGATCTGGGGTGAATGCACTAAAACCCTTTGAAGTACAACTGCTTCATAGCGTAAAACTGACTTATATTGCTCAACAATATTTTCAATGACAAATGTAAGGCTGTTCGAAATTGATGACTCGACATAGGCTAACAAGAGGACATGTTTTGGTTGCTTCGTATTTCACCATACGCGTTATTGGTTAATGTATTGCTTGTTTACACGCATAATGCAAGTAAAATGCATACCAAAAGTGTGTGTGAGTTTTTGCATATCGCTGGTGCTGATAAAAGTGCTCCCGATTATGTTTACAGAAACACTTATGTTGTCTATATTGCTATTGTTCAGTTGGTTGTAGTCGTGGTTCTGCTTCTGGTGGTCGGGATGGTGTTGTTGGTTGTGGTTGAGGAGGACGTGGTCATTTTCGTCACGGTCGTGGAGGTGGTGGTGGTGCTACTGCTGTTGGATTTACTGGTGGTGATGGCGGTGCTTGTGGAGGTAGTGGTGGTCGTGGTGTTGGTTATAGCGGTGGTGATGGTGGTGGAGGTGCTGGTGCCGGTGGTGTTGCTGATGGTGGTGGTGCTAATGCTGGTGCTAAGGGTGGTGATGGCTGAGGTGGTCCTGTTGGTGCTTTGTTGATCGCTATTTAACACGTAAAACTGTTAACGTCAAAAGGATTACATAGCTTACTGATATTTAACTCCGTTTGACATTATGTTATTCTGCACACAACAGCTGGTGGTTTTCATTGTCGGTAACGTACACATGGCATGTCATTATGCCAAAGGAGAATGCAACCGACATAAAACAAAGGCGCTCATCAAATTAGATTGGCATAATATTTATTTATGCTATAGTAAAGTCTACCTTTTAGCATACCATAGATTGCTTTGTTATTGAAACCTCTTTGATAGTACTTGTTTCCTTTTTATTTCTCTCCATTAGTTTCGTTTTACCTTCTCTGTTAAAAGTCTACCTGTGGGCCATACTGCATAGGTAAAATAAAATGTTGGCAGAGGTAAGGGACCGCCTTGTTAATCTTTATCAATATTTGTCCTAAGTGTTTGATAGATTCGCTGAAACGGTTGATGGTAAGAAATTTCACACTCATTACATGTGTAAACATTTGTTTTACGTTCTGTTATTGCATACAGTCCTAAACTAACAAGTCTTCCTCGAGCTTATTCGGTTACGACGCACTATACTATACCAAACACATCAGATGAAAAATGAAAGCGAAACTATGATTTAACAATTTAAATAGTGAACAGTTGCTCTGGAAAAATGTAAATATATGAAAATTAGTTATATACAAAATGGATAGTATTTCGTAACCTGTTCAAATTAAATATATTGGATTAACTTGTGGGTTTGTTTAAACAAGCCTTGCTTCTTCAATGCCATTGTACACTCTTATGGACTATATAATATTACAATTATAATACTTTTTTTAAGAAAAAACTTCACTTTGACATCGAGTGCCTTTTTTCCAACTCCAAAAGTATCAACTTTCTTAAAATAAATTATGAATGATACTCATTGCAAAAAAAAGGTTCCTTCATATACATGACTTAATTGCAAACAATGTTTATTGCAAAGCAAGTGAATAATGACCATCTTATTTTAAACTTGAATCTTAAAACTGCTGAAATGCAACAATGCGACGAAAACAGAAGTATCGGCGCGAAATGTGAATGTAAAAACTACAAATGCACGTAATAATAAATTGTCTACAGCTCTGCGTTGCTTTCAATTTTAGTCAAAGTGTACTTAATACTGAACTTTGCGGTGAGCATGCTGCTTATAATAATAAGACGAAGTTATACGCTTCTGATGTACTTGAACTTTAATAATAATGTACACCACTTTTTAACTTCTCATGTATTCGAATTTCAGCACGAGTTGGTTTTTTGTTTGTTTTCTGTCCATTTTCTACCATAACTAGCATACTTTATGACAAAATGACAAATCTTTTCTCTGTTATTGTTGTTGAGACTAAAAAATTTATAGGAAAAGATTAATATCTTAGAAATGCGAACCTATCCATCGTTCAGCGCAAGAAATGAATATGTAAACTATGTTTATGCTTCCGACAGTTTAATGATGATGTGTCCCTCAGTCTATTTAATGTATCACAATAAACACATTACACTTAACTTGAAAAATTAAAAATGTTGTCTTAGCATAACTCATGACACACATTTATTTTGTATCGTGCTTGAACAAAATTTACTCATTAAATTAAGTATACAATTTTATTCGAATGGCAAATTTGTATAAATCTACCATCACTGTTTTCATGCAAGTTAATGTTGTTTATTACGTTTGTTGTTTTTAGTCATTGAAAGAGTATTGACAGGCCATTCGGATATCACACAAAACTTCGGATACCACAAACAACTTCAAATTCAATGGTTAAGCAACATTATGGTTGATGTGCAATTCTGTGCTATCAATCACTCGAGTTGCCCTATAGATTGTGCACTGTCAGCATATACAGAACACCGTTGCACGTCTGTGTATATGAAATGAAATTATAACGTGTTCACCTGTCATAATTTTAACTTACACACAATTTGGCCTTTAACCAATTTTTAAAAGCGATTTCAGTCTTAAAAGGGCCTTTTCACGTTTTGGTAAATTGAAAAAAAAAAAAAAAAGTTGTCCCAGATTCGAAAATTTTCGTTTTAGCTATGATATTTGTGAGGAAACAGTAATACTGAACATTGACCATGCTATAAAATAGCCATTATATGCATCTGTTGACGATTTAAAAACCTGAAAATTATAAATCGTTGCAATGCGAAACGATTTAATAATTGGGAGAGTCCTGTTGTTTTTGTTATATTTGTGAAACTACGAGGATTGTTTGTATAAAGTATAAAATACCTTCTTCATTTTATGAGCACGAGTGGTCTAAGTGGTAGACTTTTATTCCAGGACTTCAGAGGTCAGTGGTTCAAGCCCTGTTGAGGGTTACTTTTTTTTCTTTGTTCAATTTCATTCTTAGTTTTTTCTGGAGCCTTTTAGATCCAATGTTTACATGTATCAATGTAAAGTATTTAATGACAAACTCAATACATGCCAGAATCTGTAAAATGGCCCCTTTAAAATATTCGCAGCTTTTGAAACTCGAATCGGTGTATATCAGATTTAAATATATACTTCGTTAATTTGAAATAAAAATGAAAATTTGATGTTGGTGTTATTTTGCAATTAGCATATTTGAACAAAATTTTTACAATAGGCGTATTATTGTGTAGCGTTTTAATGACCCCAAAAGGTAAAGGGCAAAATGAGGGTTTGAATATATGCATAACTTGTTATTCTTACTATTGCATAATTTGTTACTATTGCATAACTACTTTATTGTTTGGTAACATATTTTCTGGAGGGAAAGGCTTTTAGCAAAGTGTGTTCGTATGATAAACAATTGAATGAACTGAACTGTCATGGTTTTTGTTTGGAACCTCTATTTATTTTGAATTAAAGAGTTTGCGTTTGTAGTTTTAAATCATATAGCTTTATCTGTTGATTGAAGTAAATTGGACTCAGACAGACACGAAACTTATGGCATTGAAGCGACGATACGGTATTTTTTTATTATGTTTCATTTTATTTTTATCTCTTAGTTTGAACGCGTGATCAGACATTTTTGGAGTTTTAAATCGTATTGCTTTATCTGTTGATTGAAGTAAATTGGACTCAGACAGACACGAAACTAATGGCATTTAAGCGACGATACGGTATTTTTTTTATTATGTTTCATTAATTTTTATCTCTAAGTTTGAACGCGTAAACAGACATTTTTGCAAGGTTTACCTTCGCATATAATATCGCTGAGTGTTCATGCTTTGGTATTAAGATACAGGAATGCCTGCTTCTTAAAATACGACTAAATCAGCTTCGCTCTTGGAAAACGGAGCTTAATGCCTGTGCGTAAAGTGTCGGCCTAGCTTAGCCTGTGCTGTACGAGGTGTGAACAAACACGTGTCCAAGTCACGTGTTTTTTTTATTTCTTAAATTATGTTTAATCGTTGCATTTGGATTTTAAATATTTTTAGGTCGCCGTGGTGTAGTGGATATAGTGTCCGCCTAGCGACCTGGAGATCACGGGTTCGATCCCCACGATGGGAGCGTTCTTTAAATCTCCCCCACTGAGACACTAAGTACTGGTTCTAAACCCAGGAAACAGACTCGAGAGCGTTTCGAATAAGCCATAAGTTTTCTATGCAATCGAGCTTAAATAAATAGGTTTAAACTAAATACTTTTGAGAAGAATGTGCACAGAACACGTCAGTTATAATGCAACTTTAACCATTATGCGATGTGCCAACTGTTCATAATATTGTATTATATTATGTCACGCGCGTATCCTCAGGTAAAATAAACATTATGATGAAGTGTAATAACAGGTGAATTTATTTTGTTTCAGTGTCGAAGCCCATAACACTTGCATTTATATCCAAATCTTCGCCAAAGCGGGATAAATTACGACGTGTTTTTTTAGTGCAAATATTCATCACTTTCACACAACTGGAGAACAAATGTCATTTATCTACTTGAACTAATAAAGTATTTTGGCGTCATAAAACATTAAGAATACTATTACATACTTGTGAAAAATATCACGATATAGAAAGGACTAGGTGAGGGTTGAATTAAGTTTGAGATTTTTTTTATAAAGAGAGCCTTAAAGGTGCCTTTTCACAGATTTTGGCATTTTTTAACTTATTCATTAAATTCTTCATATCGATAAATGTAAACATTGGATCGTAAAAGCTCCAGTAAAAAATCAAGAATAAAATTAAAAAAAGGAAAAGAACATTGCCCGGAACAGGTTTCGAACCAGTGACCCCTGGAGTCCTGCCAAAGTCCTGAAGTAAAAACGCTCTAGCCTACTGAGCTATTCCGCCGAATACACGTTCTTGACGTATTTTATACCTTATATAAGCAATCTTCGTAGTTTCACAAAATTTAACGACAAAAACAGAACTCTCCAAATTATTCAATCGTTTCGCGTTGCAACGCTTTATAAATTTTAGGTTTTAAAATCGTCAAAAGATGCATATAATGGCTATATTAGACCATGGTAAATGTTCAGTATTACTGTTTCCTCACAATTATCATAACTAAAACGAAAATTTGCGAATCTGAAACAACTTTTTTCAATTTTGTCAATTTACCAAAGCGTGAAAAGATCCCTTTAAAGCCTAAGTCACGAGTGGTTCAGTGATCGGCGTTTTGGGGCCCAGCAAATCTTAATTCAACCCTTATATAATACTTTATTTCACGTAAATCTATTACGCGTTTCTCATTATTTCTTAATTCCACTTTAAGGTCATGAAAGATAATAAAATACTACGGAATTAAGGCGTATTCAACTATTTAAAGGTTAAAACTACGAATCAAGTTCGTTAACAGTGCCCCGCATGCAATAAATAAATTAAACCCTTTGGGGTTTTTGTGTAAAGCAAACCGAATAATCCTTTTGAAGTTCGCGTACTACTAATTATAATTGCTGTTGACACTTGATTTCAAACACATATCGCGTCGTAATTACGTAATCAATTAAAAAAAATGTAATGAGCAATTATTATTTGACATAATTGCTCATGATCGTTCAACTCGCGTTCAACGTGGTTTTCGTTTTGATGGCGTGTCTGGTCTCATCTGTTTGTGCTTATATACCCATGGCATAAATATGTGTTATTATAACCTTACTTTAAACATAAATACATCTAAAACACATCGAAAATCACCAAGAGCATTATACTACTGGACTGTTAAACCATTGTGCACACATTATTTTGCTTTTCTAGTTTTCTTTAAAGAAAATATATATGAACAAGCCGCAAAGAAACAACATATGCTATTATATTAAGTGCATATAGTTTATCCTGCGCCATAAAAATCAAACACAAAAATAATAGCTATGAAACATTTCGAAAACGACAATAATGTGAAATGTTCATATACATTAATTTAGCCTTTATCCGTTGCCGACTTACCGGCGTGTTTACGAGTAATGAACGGGGAACAGCATCTTTTTTTTCTGTGCACGCAAAAAGCATTAAATAATACGAGCCGAGCATATGTTACTTTGAAGTTTATTTGCGGGGTACGCGAAGGGTTATGAGCTTAGTGCTAAAGCCCGATGTTGGTATTTACTATTGTAAAATAAAGACAAAATGGCCAAGCCAATTTTTTTGTGGATACTGAAGAGGAATCTTACAAAGTACTGAAAATTAAGATAAGACACTGCAGATGTATGATGTATTTTACCCGGAAAGTGGTTGTACATTTGTTAAACCCATTTATGTCTAGCGTCTAGAAAAAAAGGCCTTGGCAAACAGCGTAGACCCAGATGAGACGCCGCATGATGCGGCGTCTCATCAGGGTCTGCACTGTTTGCTTAAAGGAATTTTTGTTAGAAATATTCTAAATATAGAAATAAATATACTAGACATCCCTAATTTTGGAAATAAATTGATCCAATTTTAGAAGGATGGGAGAGTCCACTAGGCATAATGGAGCTAACAGTTATCCATTTTCTCTAAACAATTAATCGTGAGCCCCAATCGGCCTCTGATGATGATGATTTTGGCAGGCGGATTCATACAGATACAATAATTACGTTGGTACAGAGATGGTTGGGGCAAATGGGCGTTAAATAGGCAATCTGCGAATGAAAAATCGCATTGTTGATAACAGCGTTAATGTATCACCATAGAACTATATTTGCATCATCTGTAACGTAACACTTCGTTGGGGAAAATGAATCTCACACACTGAGTAACCGATAATACAGACTCTAAAACAAGACTTTTTTTCCAACCTGAACATTATACAGAAGTTAAAGCCATAATGTTTGAACTTAATTACCTTGAGAACGAGTAATGATGCTGTTAAATTTGAACTATTTTTTGCTGCTACATGTGTTTAAACTTAAGTTATAATACCACTAATACGTACTATTTTCACACTCTTTTATATAGAAATAAAAATGAAAATTGGAAGAAATGATTGATTGTGAAGTGGAAAGATAACATAACATAATCCAACATGTTTCCGACCCTGCTGTTCCCGTTTGCAACCCATAATTATTTAACGTAAACGTATGCTTAATCAAGTGTTGACATTACATAAAGCACCGAGGATTTGATAGTTTTACTTGAAAACAGTATATGCAACACATATCAAATGCATTCAAAGATCATCAAACAATATTTTAGAAAGTTGTTTACTTTTATTGCTTTATGAAAACGGACAATCTGGTGAAAGTGTTTATGTATGTCAACATGACTAGCCATGGACTCTTCAAGACAAAACATCTTCACGCGTGACAGCAGGCATATACATGCACTTGAGTACATGGTGTTTTTGCCAAGCTGTGTTCGTTAAACATATTTAAAGTCTGAAACGATAACAAAATCTCCTTGCAAGGAAAACAGAACATGCGTTAAAAGTAGACATGATGTGGCATAATTTGAAACGATTGCAAATATGCGACTTCAAAAGAATAGTTCTTTATTTTTACTATTGCGATGATTATTGCTAAGCGTTTTTTTTTAGGAGAATCGATAGAAATTATGCAAAATCAATATTAATCGATCAATACTTGAGGCATCGATCCGACAAACGGGTGTGTCGTCAATACTTTAACATTAAAGCCTAATTAATTTTCATGATTCAATTTGTACACCGTAATTTTCATGTATTAAACCACTGGAATTTTAAAAGATCTGTGAAGTGCTTTTGATGTCTTGAATAACGCATTGAAAACGAACAAGTCTGTTTAAATTAAAACGGTATACAACGACGAACACTTAATTGTAAACGAATTGTCAACTAATGCAAACGGTTGTCCGTCTCTTGTAAGAGAATTGTCACTTTGTAAAAACGAACATGAAGAATATAATCTCATCGCACACTTAGAAGTTTATAGATCTACGAAAAATCTCCAACGACTAATTTTTCGTCGTGTGCTTAACCCATTTATGCCTAGTGGACTCTCCCATTCTACTAAATTGGATCAATTTATTTCCAAAATTAGGGATGTCTTATAGATTTATATATATATTTAGAATATGTCTTACAGAAATTCCTTTAAGCAAACAGCCTTTTTTCAGGACGCTAGGCATAAATGGGTTAAACTATAAGTTTCGAATCGGTATATGAGGCGAGATAATCCGAGTCTTTCTGTTTTGTTGACATCATTATTTAAGAAAGTGTTGCGTGTACTGCTAGTCCTACGTAGTTCCAATGTGTATATATATATTAATTAAATACGTCAATTTATTGAATACTAGTGCATTTCCAGAAGAGAATGTCCAAATTTACCTGATTATCCTTTTTTGCTACGGTCATGGCAACGTTGTTTTGACGGTTTTCGTTTAAGATCACTTAGCGTTTTGCGGCGTGCGGTTCACTGAATATTTGGAACAGGTTCTAACGATCAATGGAGAACATAACGGAACCGCGTTTAAAGATGCAGTTTACGTGTAAAATCGTGATAAGTTAATAAAGTACAACATATACTTTCAAATAACCATAATTCACAAGGAACACAATTGCGGACGGGCTATACAAACTAAATGGATTATACGTCAATTATTTCAGAAGTTGGTTGACTAAATTGTTCCAGAATGTTCGTTATTGTGATGATTAAAGAAGTGTCGTCATTGTTAAATGGTCTTAATTATTGACTTAATAATAGCAGTCTTTGGGAAGACTACAGGGAATATTGATAGCACTAGTCGGTCGTCTATAAATGATGCACTGAATAGTTTTACCTTTATAATCCGGGGAGTAGCGGATCCGTTATTTTCTAAAACAGTATATCACAAAAATGACAATACGTCATTCTCCGACACATCTCATGTGAAAGATGCAGACTGGTTCGACAATGAATGTAAAAATTTAAGAACAATATATTTAGATTCACGGTATGCTTATAATACGTGTAAAACGAAAGTTAGTAGAGAATATTTTTGTAAATGTAAAAAAGAATACAAATTATTAGTACGAAAAAAGAAGAATTCTTACTTTAAAAAGAAATGCTCTGAAATGGAAAAACTTAGGTTTTGTAAACCGAAACAATTTTGGAGTTATTTTAAAACGAATAAGAAATCTGTTGGAAATGATGTTTCTGTAGATGACTTTTGTAAATACTTCTCATCATTATGTAACGATGTATTTGTATGTAATAATGCAGAAGCAAATGTGTTTTGCCAAGAAAATAATTTTGATAATGATGATTGCCCCTTTGATGAGTTAAATATTCCTATTACTGCTGATGAAGTTTTATGTGCTGTTAAATCTCTCAAAAAAGGCAAAGCTGTAGGGCCAGACTTCCTTTTAAATGAGTATTTTACTGAAAGTATAGACATCTTGTGTGCTCACCTGTGTGATTTATTTAATGCCATATTAGAGTCTGGTTTCTTTCCCGACAAATGGATAGAAGGAGTTATCGTTCCTGTACATAAGAAAGGCGATACAAAAAATGCACAGAATTACAGGGGAATAACACTAGTTAGTTGTTTTTCTAAACTTTTTACAACTATTTTAAATAAAAGAATTGAAACGTTTTGTGAAAATAATAATGTTATATCTGATGCCCAATTCGGTTTTAGAAAAGGGAAATCAACTGTTGATGCGATATTTATTCTCCACTCAGTAATAAAACACTATATAAATAATAACAAGCGTCTGTATGTTGGTTTTATTGATTTAAAATCTTGTTTTGATAGTATTAACAGAAATTGCCTTTGGCTTAAATTATACAAATGTGGTATTCAAGGTAAATTATTACGTATTGTTAAGGATATGTATGAAAAGGTTAAGTCTTGCGTTCGCAGTTGTAATACGTACTCAGACTTTTTTAGCTACGCTGTTGGACTACGTCAAGGGGAGGTAATTTCGCCTCTGCTTTTTTCTTTATTCGTGGAAGACCTAGAACTACATTTACAAAGTAATTTAGATTCAGGTTTATATTTTGAGGATATGTTGTTAATATTATTGTTATTTGCTGATGATATGGCAATTTTGGGTAAAACACCAGAAGACTTACAAAATAGCTTAGATAGTTTATATGATTATTGTAACTGTTGGGGTCTTGAGGTAAACACCCAAAAAACCAAGGTTATGGTTTTTAGAAAAAGAGGCAGAGTACTTCCAAATGAGAAGTGGAGTTACCATGGGAACTTGTTAGAAACTGTAGATAACTTCAACTATCTCGGTACAATTTTTAATTACACTGGCAATTTCGCTATGAATCAAGAGCATTTAATTGGTAAATCATTAAAAGCATTGAAATTACTTATGTATAATTGTAGAAAATATGATATTAAACCCAAATTACAATGCCAGCTCTTCGATTCCTTTATAGGTTCAATATTGAATTATTCTGCCGAGGTATGGGGCGCAACTAAATCTAAAGAAATAGAGCGTATACACCTCAAATTTTGTAAAAGTGTTTTAAAGGTCAGAATGAGTACTTGTAACGCTGGTGTATATGGTGACTTAGGAAGGTACCCGTTATATATTACTCGATATATTAGGATAATAAAGTATTGGTGTAAATTGTTAAATACTGATAATATTATTATGAAAACGATTTATCGACAAAGTATATCTGATTGTTCAAAAGGTTATAATAATTGGGTATCAAATGTTAAACAATTGTTAGAAACATATGGCTTTGCTGATTGCTTTATAAATGGTGATAATCTTGATTGTAAAACATTTCCACATATATTTAAACAAAGATTGATTGATACTTATAAACAAGACTGGCATAGTTCTGTTGAAAATAGTAGTGCATTAGATTTGTTACAAAATTGTAAAGATTCTCTGTCATATGAACTTTATCTAGATGTATTGCCAAGTAGTTTAAGGTTCTTTGTCACTAGAATAAGATTATCTGCACATTCCTTAAGAGTTCAAACTGGTAGATTCGATAGGAATAGAATACCAAGAAATGAGCGATACTGTCAATGTTGTAACTCCGTCGATATTGAAGACGAGTACCATTTCACTCTTATTTGTCCTTGTTTTAGCAATATACGTAAGAAATATATTAAGAAACATTATTATGTACGACCATCAATGTTCAAATTTATTGAGCTATTGAAAACTGAAAACAAATCTGTATTGATTAAACTTGCAAAATATATTAAAGAAAGCTTGGAAATTAGAAACGAAATTACAAATGTAAACGAAAATTGATCATCCTCTTTACATGCTGTGTTATGTTATATTGAAATGTCCATTTATTCGTGTTTATATATTATACTGATATACGTGATGTTATAAATTATCATATAATAATATGTGTATATGATGATGTACTATGTACAAATCAAATAAAATATCTGTTCTGTTCTGTTCTGTTCTGTTTGTTTTCCTTTCCGATATTTTCCTTACCCGGGGAACATTAAAGTATACTTAAGAGAACACGGGGTACATTTAAGTAGTACCCGAGCCGACAATGACCAATCGAGCATTGTTATCCGGAATTCTTGAATACTGTCGGTAAATACTTGTTTACCATGGTTAAATTGGTTTCACAAATGTATAAAATCGCTTATTTGTATGAGTCATTAAATTATATTACTTTGCATAACAATGAGTTGGCGAAAAAAATCATCTTAACACTCGGTTCACGGACACGCAGTAAGACATGTCCCTCGGGCTGAATCTGAGCCCCATGCGGTCACCCGGTAAACCATAAACACGATACAACAAAGCGCAAGCGGTCATCGTATTTGACTTAATTTGTCAAAACATTCCGCGAATTCAGAAGCAAATTTGTTCTTTGGACCCAACGATAAATCAATCGGAAAGTGAAAAGGTTGCGCTTCACCGGAAAATAGAATTACACAGGGTCCTGGGTCCATTGAAACGTTTGAAAACTCAATCGTACTGATTTACATAGTATTCAAAACGCTGGCTCATGTCGCAATTGTAGGCCAGCATCTGAAGATCAGAAAACAGTATTGAGTCTTTCAAGTCGGATGACATTTATTAATATTAAATTTAGATTTAAATACGACGTAAATATGGGAAATGTTATGTGAAATGATTTGAAATAACTTGTATTGAATATACGTGTATAACACACACGCACAAAGAAATACATGTGCCAAAACATTTGAAAACCAGTTTCTTTAGACCAGTTCAGTGTATATTTATACATGTAAAAAAGCTTTATGATATCTCTACAATATCGTGATCTAGTTTGTTAAAAAAATCATCATCGGACCACCCTTGAGCTTATGGTTAATAGTCACCCTGATGATTCGAATTTAATGGCATCAATGCGCCTGTAAAAACATGTACGTGCATCCACATAGGAAATGTTGACAAAATAAATGTCAGCAAATAGCAGTCAGTTATAGATTTATTACTTGAGCTATAAAATCATTTGTTTATAAACATTTCGGAAATTATAACTTCTGGTTCATTTAAATATTAGCATTATCATTATTATCAGTATAAATAAAACGCATGACATATGCAATGGTATTGAGAAAAGCATTTCAATGAGCAAGTGTTGCTTCCATAAACAGCAGTCGCATGCAGGTGCAGGTCATTTGCTGTATATGAAGTTCTCATTCATAGCATGAATTGTATGCGACCAGAAATGTCATCAGACTTTTATTGTAACATTTGCCATTTACAGCTCTCAGAAAGTTTTAAGCGACATTTCGCACCTTGGGTGCAAAAAGGTACCATGCGCAGTGAAATTAGTAGGCACATGCTTCCTTTTTTGCACCAATGGGGCGATTTGTCTGGTGTCTAGTATTTGCAACGTTTTGTACTTTTTATGAATCATCAAAATGCCTTTGCATAAAGTGCAGTGAAATCGTCGAACTTCCTGTTGCTTCAAACACACCTGCCTACCATTTGTTGCTACTTAAAAAGTTGCCGCGCAAACATTAACTTTACTTAAACATTTTGTATTCAATCTACTGAACTTCGAAAAAACACTTTAAGAAACTATGATTCTACAAACCCCCTTTTACTCCAGTAAAAACAATATTTGAAAGAAAGACAACTTCGTTCACAGACCTTAACAAATCAGTGAACTATATTATATACATCGCATAAATTTTTCCTTAATGGACAATAAAAAATACAGCTTGGTAAATATACTTCAAAGCGCTAATCATGAATTGATCACCTTTATCATACCCGACGAACACCTGCCTAAGTCAAATGGACTTCATTAAGCCAGATAGACCGTGGTGGGTGGGGTGTGAGTGATATAAAAAGTTTATAAACAACGTTTAGAGATTCGCATACATGAAAGGCGATGTTTAAATTCGTAAAAGTGGTGACTCAATTGTTGGTCCAAATTGAAGGATGCTTTTATACATTCATTGTCGTGTCAATATCATTGTCTGTATCCTGAGTTGGATAGTAAGACGTGGTGAATATAAAACAAAAACTTGGATCTTGAGACGTTTTTATTCTGCCCCAAGGCCTCGCGAACGTTAACATTCATTCGCATTTGTATGCTTCAAATAGCGACAAATCTTTCTCACATGGCTTTTTAAAGGACAAATATAACAACATTGAAATTGAGGACCGATCGTAAAAAGGGAATATTAAATAAAATAGTATGGCAATATATAGCTGTGGATGTTGACATGTGTCCGTACCATGCTGCTGATTTTAGTGTTCAGATAAGCTTCCGAAAGCAATGTTTTGTTGTTAACAGAAATACAATGCACATTGTGTATTTAACTTACACACGAGTTACACCGAATCATATATTTTTTTGTTTGACGCAATACAGATTAGATAGGAGTTTGTTCAAACAGTTGTTTCTTTGTGAGACTAACCTAGCAGACAGCACGTGTATTTAAAGACCTATCAATCGACTCACCCAACTTGTCACCGAATGAAAGACCCTGTGTCAGTTATCACCTTTTGGGGTTTATAAAACGTCCCTGCATCATGTCAAATTATGCCGCTATTTATTGGTATTGCTTTCGTATATATTGAATAAACAGTGCACAACAAAGAATAACGTACAGTCGTTCAGTCTTAAAGTTATACTCTCAGAAAGATTTTTTAAATCAATAACCATAAAGGTTTTCTGTAATGTTGCCAATTACTGACAAAAACATCGATGCAATATTATATAACATTTTTTGTATATTTGATATTTAGTATCCCTAATCAAATCTAAATCTACGTAGTTTTCTATTTTTGTATGAGATTAATGATACATCACTTTGAGTGAATGAAAGTTCTGATGTTTTTTAAGAGCAATCCTGCAATTTGAAGACTTCCAATTCTCTTGGAATTCTGTTTTCAGAGTTTTTATGGCAAAATGTTGATTCTGGAATTTTTAGCACACGCATAAATTCGTGTTTGATGTGAGTGCATGTTTAGTTGATTAGCACTGAAGCAAAATAACACATGTTTGAACATAACCGAATATTGCCAAAGCAATTATAAAAAAATACATTTAATCAATAACTTGTGATTAACTGTTTATTTTTCCTTTATCAGCTCAGTCGACTTCAAACAAGATCATTTTCTGAAGAGAAATTTTCAATTGTTTGAAATTCAAACTTTGTGTTTTAACTTGCAATTGCTGATAACGATTAAATTTTGAACTAGTGGGTACATGAATATATCCAAACCCAGTATTTTCGCTCTCTAGAGTATGCCTAATTATATTCGAATTGATTTTTTTTATTAAGTTCGCAACAAAACTACGAACAAAATGTTGTTATCAATTCAGACGAACTCACCAGTTTCCAAATAACATATAAAAATGCGTACTTATATTCGTGTTTAGATAACGGCTCGTGTACTTTCAGATGAGTTGCGAATGTGAGCGATTCCATGCATACCCGAGTGTGTAGTGGTTACTTAGCTACTATTTACCAATGAAATAGAGCACACATTGATTGAATACTGCAAACTAAACCCGTAAATGTATCTTAATGGACGATCATAGCGATAGCCATTCCAGTTGTTATTTTTCCCCGTAAAAATAAATTAACATCTTTTGTAAGCTAATAGCAATGCTGCATACGTTGAGCATTATACCATGAACAATGGGATTGTAACGAAAGATCAACCTAAGATGTACACCATAAAAGATACCTTAGTAAGTACAAATCATTTTCCAAGAGCATGTGTATATGGCTTCAGTTCTGGAACTAAAAACTGTATCAATTAATATTAAGAACTAATCTTTTTGTAATAAATAACAACTATTAAATTTTGTTTAATAGAGTACACGAACAACATTTTCAATGCCCTTGTCGAACCATCTTTGCTGCTGTACATGAATGTCGTTATCATGGTGCCCAAATCGGCGTAAATAGTTTTTCCCGTTACAAATGTTTGATCTAGCGCTTATCAATATTGCTTTTATATCGTTTGGCTATACAGCATGTTACCGATAAGCCACAAGATTGCATACATGTTATCTGCTTCCATAATCTTCTCTGTAGGTTTCAATAATTAGGTTGAAATGATTTTAATACTACAAAATGGAGGAGTTTCTTGAGGTACATGCACTAGGTTCGGCTCATCCCGCCCGTGGTTTTGACCTTGGAGATCATGAGTTGGGAAGGTCAGAACAACCGCTTTGGACAAATTGGTTGGGTTTGAAAACGTTTTTTGCATCTGTTTAACAGGTAAATATTGGAAGCATTAGTTATGCGTTAAAGTCTCGGTCTAACAGACATGAACGTGATTTGATTACCACTTCATACATGTGCTCTTTAGCAATTTTCAACGCTGATGACAGTGATCAACATTGAGTCATTTTGGCACAGGAAATCTTAAGTTGATTTCAACTGTTATAGTTAATTTCAACTGTTTTATATGATAAACTAATGAACGGAAACGTGCTAAAAATATATATATATATGTATTGGAATGAGGTCCTGAGTAAGTGGACTTCGTTCATAAATAATCTGCAAGGTATGTCACCAACCAGGTGTGATTGGACTCCGACTGCGACGCCAGCAGCTGTAGTTCAGATCCAACGTGTTCACATCAGAAAATGTGACATTCACATCAGAAAATGTGACATTCACATCAGAAAATGAAATGTGACATTCACATCAGAAAATGTGAAGACAAGCCTCGAATTCATTGTTCTTGGACGTCTAGAATGTCATGAGATACTGTTTAATAACTTTAAGCTATTTATGCCTAGCGTCTAGAAAAAAGGCCTTGGCAAACAGCGTAGACCCAGATGAGACGCCGCATGATGCGGCGTCTCATCAGGGTCTGCGCTGTTTGCTTAAATGAATTTCTGTAGAAAATATTCTAATTATAGAAATAAATATATTAAACATCCCTAATTTTGGAATTAAATTGAACCAATTTAGAAGGACAGGAGAGTCCACTAGGCTTAAATGGGTTAATGAGGAAGCATGGTTTGTGATCGATAGCCTCACCTGCAGCTATAACAGAGGGTTTGGGACTTTTATCGTTCTTCATGGCATTTTTGTTCTATTGAAAGTTTACAAACTCTATTATATACGATGGAGAATTTGTCTCCATGCCAGATGGTTCTATAATGTACGAAAGTTCGATGTATTGTATTAATATAATGCGCTAATAGGAAAGCACTTTCATGACACGATATTTGTTGATTCTGTCCGTAATGATGGGTGAAAACACTGCCAACGATTCTCCTTCTTTCAAAAGCTGCCTCATACTTTTCAAAAACCGTAAGCTCCAGGTGTTATGAAAGCTGTGGTCCATTAAAGCTTCGGGTATGATTTCATTTGACGAATTCATGATCCGGCACACATTAAAATAAGTCCACACACACTGACGGCGATCCACCTTCTGGCGTAATAAAACACGATCAAACATAAATCAAACGTGATTTCAATTTTGTTTGTGTGTCTAGGAATAATTTCCAATGTTTAGTGTACAACACTTGCGGCTTGAAACTTTATTACCACGTTATTTATCCTCGTCGGCTTTCGCGATTTCAACCTCCCAATGTATAGATATTGAATGTTTAATGTTTGCATTGTCGTCTGTTTGAATGAATTAGACTTGCTTGATTTAATCTCATTGTTCTTATAGGTTCAATTAAGGGTTCTATAGAATTATCATTATCAACATCAATAAAATATGCTGGGCTTCGGTAACCACTATTCAAATCATCGGGCAATGTATTCATTGTCTTCAAATTAATTATTTATTAATTTTTCATACGTTAGCTTTAAATGTGATTTCAGCATGTGTTAACGTGATAGATTTTTCATTGATGATCATAATGCTAGAAGGCGCTATTTGTTAACAATCAAAGTCATACGATTTAACAAGATAACTTTAAGCTGCAGCCGGGCTTGCATGACTTTAATAACTAAACAAATATTGACGCAGAAAATTGCTCCAATTCATATTTAAACAATCTAACCACGTTTAAATTCCGCGCTATTTGCACACATTCTTTCTGTCTTTATTCACAATTTTGGCACTGCAAAACATTATATGGCATTATATAAAGCGAGGTTTACACTTACAAGGTTACATTGAACTTTTGATTCGAATAATAATAACGAAAATCGCGCATAACAAAAGAGCATACAAGTGCGTCCACTTCTATTGTTTGCTTTCCGCTCGCGTTCGATAAGTGTAAAATATGCACACATTCTTGACGTAACTTCGTTCAATTGATGTGTTATATAACGTCTATAAAGCGGAACCAGTGTACGTCATTGCGCTATCAACAGGGGCGGATTGCGTGGGGACAGTGGTATCACTGATAAATCCAAGAATGAATTATATTGGATATGCATTAACCTGAATTATGTCAGGTAGCTTGTGTCTTCTTTCTTAACCCATTTATGCCTAGTGGACTCTTCCATCCTTCTAAATTGGATCAATATATTTCCGAAATTAGGGATGTCTAATATATTTATTTCTATATTTAGAATATTTCTTATAGAAGTTCTTTAAGCAAACAGCGCAGACCCTGATGAGACGCCGCATCATGCGGCGTCTCATCTGGGTCTACACTGTTTGCCAAGGCCTTTTTTTCTAGACGCTAGGCATAAATGGGTTAATATACTATATAAAAAGGAATAATCATATTAAACGTTATATTGGTCAAGTTTGTGTGATCAAGTATACAGTAAATTATCCGGAAAAGATATAAAATGCTATTAGCAATAATGAATAATTCAACTGCATAAATTATATTGATGTAAAAAAAACAAAATATTGTATTAAGTTATTTCTGTTTGTTTTCCACGTCTCATTTAGAATGGTATAAACCGACAAATAAACTGATTCCATTTCCTTGGCGACCAATGACGATATGTTACGGAAATTCGCATACGAGTCGGTCATCAACGAACATTCACCAATTACCCAATGAAATGCTGTACAATATTTTTCCGAGAAGAGAATGAGATTTCGAAACAAGTTTGAAGAAAACTAATGTATTAAACACGTGTTGCTCGTCTGCAATGAACGATTAACATTTTGTTAAGTCTCATAAATCATTAAAATGTTCTTAGCAAGTATTGTTCCAGATAAATTCGCTGATTCTGACACCTATATGAACGATTCAAAATAACGAACATTCAGCTTAAATAGATTTTACGGTGATAAATTACTGCGACAAAGTATATGCAATGGACTTTGTAGATGACGTTCTGATTTGTACAGAGTGGCAGACTAGTTTCATTTCTTATTTATTTTATCGAAAATGTAAAATACACCCAGCACTCTGCAGTGAATTATTCATCATTCATATTTCATAACTGTCCAACCGTTGAAACGACATTCAGACACACAAATATGAATCGCGCAAAGGCCGACATAAGTGAGTCAACGCAAATACCGTTACTACTGCAGACTTAAAAAAACTTAAAAAGGTTTTATTCTCGAAATGTTATCTAAATCCAGCAATCGGCGGTCGTGCGAACTGCAGTGTGATTTATCAACATATCTAAATTCGGGTTACTATATTTGCACAATATATTTTGTGAGGTCCACAAAAACGCAACACTCGGTCTATTTCATGGTGTCAAAGGGTCTCCGATTGCGTCCAAAAGGCGGGGCCCGTGTACACGCAATCTCAGCGTATATGGTTCAGGCTTTTCTATCAGTCCCATTGTCATTGTGCGTCGAGAAGTAGCGGATAGGAAGCCAGATATCTGGCAATTAAATATCTATTAGCAATCCACTGTTTTTTTTGGGTTATTTGCTTCGTTAATCGACTAACCGCAGAGTTACGCACTTGATTCTGAGTCGAGTCATAAATTAGGCTTTATTGACAGAGTTGTTACTTGTGGAAAACAGCCGTCTGTTTTCTTCATCAATAGTTCATATTCAAACGCTTGCTTTAAATAATCATCATGTAGATCGCGTAGAGTTGGTTAGATGTTGACTATTGAATACGTGTGATTTCTAATTTCTTTAAGACGTAGTTGCAGTAGAAGTTATTTATATTGTGTTTTATGTTGCGTGTCAGTGGTTTGTATGCAAGCGTCAAGTGTCCAAGTTAAACGTTACGAAGTATGTCTCTGATTTTCCTGCGTGTGTGCGTGATAATTACTATAAAACAGTCGTATATACGTCAATAGGAAATTCTTATAGGGAGCTCTGCTGTGCTACGCTACTATGGCATGTCCGGTCTATTATAACTTCCGGTATGAAATCGTTGCTTTTAAAAGTACCTTCTTTAATCGTTTTGCCATTTATAAATGTTATGCCTCCGATGATCATTGTACATCAGACAAACTGCACTGCTAACCATTACGAGAGGTGTATATTATAAGGTCTTAAGAGTATAGCTGACTTTAATTATGAAGCGGTTCTCCGGTTCAAACTCATGACGGGGTACTTGTGAGTGCTATTTTTTTTTATTGGGCAAACTACAACCACATCTTGTAATTGATCTTCATATTAAATCCTATAATTAGCATTAAAGGTTACTGCAACCCCACGACAGGACAAATAGGTTGTACACGCATATATGTTCGGAGCAAATACAAAAATATTGACAACTTCTCTCAAAGACAAATATTAAACCACTGAACAAGTTGAAACGTTATGTATGTTCTACTTAATATTTGAATTGCTATTAAATGATAATGGGACATAGCGTTTTTATTTTCTCTTTGATTTTCAACATCTGTAATGTATTTCCAGTATAAAAAGTAAGATTTTGTAAAAGGGCTGTATATAAATGCTGGTATGTTTGCAATTATATGTACATTGAGTAGTTTAAAACAACTATGACCACACTCATGTGATATGTGCAATATGTAGCCTACTGAGCATAAGATGTATTTGTTTTATCTTCCATTCAATATTTGTTGTCTTAATTATTCGTTTTTTTATTGCAAACATACTTTGCTCAAAATACCTAACAGCAAAACAAGGCCAGACCTTTTATGACAATGTGTAGTCTAAAATATCGTCCCATTTATCTTAACGCGCCTTGATTCAATGAGTTTAGTGTCTCGACTGGGTGTGATCGTGAATAAAATCTCATTCATTTATGCAAAGCTCGTCAAAATAGCCCGCTATTCCTGACAGATTCTGCAGCACCCCTTCTAATTGCTTTGTCGAATTAATATGGAAAGCTTCCGTGGTTTCTATTAAAGTAATGAAAAAAGCAACAAAGTACCACAAGCGGATAAATAAATCTGTCAAAAATAACCGGACATTCCATGACGACAAAAGGCATTTTATGCTGATTCGCCCTCACTTTGGTTCGTACCCAACGGACTTCGTTGTATTAAATGAGTCAATTGACACTATTCGCGGTCATCACATATTTAATTAAAGAGAACGCCAACAATGACGTGCGTAAATGGTGAAGTTCGTGGCCCAATTATTGACACAGACATTTTTGTTATTTGCTCTGTGAAAAAAATAGTCCTACGTATTCACTGTTTAAAGAGCAAAATCAATAAATAACGGAAAATGAAATAGAATCCGAATGTGAAAACTGATGTACTAATGCCTCTCATAGTATTAATGAAAGGTACGTACATTATCTTTAATGACAAATGCACACTTTTCACAATTAAATACCGAAACAGTTTACTTCAACTTTAATTGTTTTCATTCGCATGAAACATAAATGTTACATTGGAATGCATATCATGTTATCCCTATGTATACTAGCTACTAAGGCAATACAATATGGTTAATATACATATTACTGTATTTGAATGTAACGATGGGAAACTGGCGATATAAACTTTGTGCAACATGTTTTATATCTTATAATAATGCTAGAACTTCCATACAGGACGAAAAAACGAAACTTAGATTTGAAAGTTTTTCTTGCTGAACAAGTCACCATTTCTCATAATTTTCAAATAGAATATCTCAATGTTGCCTTGACTATAATTTAAAACAACGTTACAAGTATATATCCACCACGGATCTATAGATTGTGATGCGATATCAGACACAGGAATTATGAATTATGTCTCTCATAAAATTGCGTTTCCAAATATTGTAAACAGTCGATTATAACTCCATTAAACGCTCCATAACATGTCAAGCATCTTGCGAGCTTCGCCGGTATATATCTATTCAAAGAAAACTCATTAACGTTTTGAATTCTTTTTTGAGCGGGGGGGGGGGGAGGGGGGGTTGTCGACTCAAAACCAATCTGCATATATTAAATTTGAATTATATTTTCAATCATTTATGAACTCCACTCATCGACCGACAAGCGTGTGAGACTTTAAAGAAAAACTCGCATGCTTGCCGGATCTTTTCGAAACGATGTGTTGGTTTAAATTACTTCATTTAAATATTGTTAAATATTTACACCATCAAGTGTGTTCTAAACGTGACGCGGCATCAGCCATCTCCGAAATTAGGGGTATATTTGGGTGTATTCGTTTAAAAGAATTCGAATGCCTACGGTCATAGTGTCCCTCATATACTAGAAATTACCATTATTAGAGAGTAACTCGTTTGGCAGAAGAAGTAAAGATCTTTCTTGAAGGCCAAAATGTGCTATCGATATATTTTCCAGAAAGGCAATAAGACCGTCTGACTGTAACGGACCGACTAATTGTTGGTGGACGAGCATTGAACCTCTCCATGTTAAATAATGAGTAATTGAGTTTGTTCATATCAAATGTGTACACGTAAAACAAAGCGTATGATAACACTGTCAACGATAAAATGTAGAAACATTTCCATTTTATAAATATGTTTTACCATCCGATACATTCTTATGTAAAACATCTGACCGATTGCCTATTCACCACAATACATACAACATAACGTTAACGTAAACGCTATTAAAGATTTGATTAAATGAGAATACAAAGCATACCACAATAAACAAGGATATTGTTATATATCGTAAAAAAATATTATTATTAATTTCATTTTAAATTGTTTCATTGGATTGTGTTAACCTGTATACAAGTATATGATACTGTCAGGTGAATCACAGTGTACCGTTAATTTATCAACAAAGTAGGGCATCGTAATCTAGACTTGACATAAAGCGCTACATGGATTATTCATTGTTTAAAGTTACGTATTTACTGAAAACTCACGAAGCAGATGCTTTCTTCATACTAACATACACAGCTCTAACCCGAAGAAGTGGATGTTTTAAAGTCGCGCGCAGTTGCGACATGGTAATCTGTATGATGACTGAATCAGAAATTCTCAAGTTTTGTCGATTTTTATTTGGACTGACAATGTCTAATCAAACTGGCTCCGTACGCTTGTCGTCGTCCTAAAATGTGTTTACATTATATCCTAGCGCAACAACTGGCATTTAAAAGCTTGTACAACAGTTTGCTGCACTAGTTTCACTATAAAACTCATTTGTAGTTTAATGGCAAAAAGTGCGACAATTTGTATACAGTAAACGCTCACAGAAAAGGTCAATCATGTATTAGATACGAGGAGAATATATCGGGGTTGTCATATAATTAAAGCAAAACGTATTTTCGAACGCACACACAACGTCAAAAGTTCAACAATATATTCTTGCAGAATATGTACCGGGTGGCTACACCAAGTTTTACCCATCGTTTGAAACGTTATCTCAATTGCGAGAATGCAGAAAACGTATGATTTATATAATTGAACTGGACTTACAAAAACAGCGAGTTTATGACCGCTCTCGAAGTGAGACTGAATTCGTGTTTGCAAAGAAATTTGCATGAAACTTCCTGAACTAACATCATCAAAAAAATCATGATATGGCGTCTCTAGTATGCTAAGTTGGAACAACTGCCACGCTCAAAACGATCGTCGATGAAACAACGCGATAAATATTTACAATGTATGCACCAGCTCGATCAAATTAAAAGAGAGGGGATCAATTGCTCTACAACAATATTTGGAATTAGCAATCCAAAATGCACGTGCGTCTAGATTGTTTTGCCTGTGTGTGGCATAGCCATTCATTTAAACAGCAGAGTGAATGGGAAAGGGTATTGTTTGCGATTTGATCTGTCGTTAATTGAATGTCGGTGAAATAAAAGTTAATTGGAAAACGCTAACTTGTGAAGAGGTTTTATTACATTAAGTCTTAAAGGAATCTATGCAAAACTAGAGCTTTGTCACAGACGTGACGAATACCCCCACATGCCGAATTGACACAGAATATTTTGCATGTTGTCTTCACAAAAACAGCGGACACCATGCTCAATGTTTAAAACGCACTATGTGACCCCGTGACCTGGTTTTTGACCCTGCATGGCCCATGTTCGAACTTGACCTACACATCATATAGATACAACTTCTTACCAAGTGTGGTGAAGATCGGATGAAAACTACTTGAATGAAAACAACTCGAATAAGAGAGCGGACACTTAAAACGGACCGACAGACAGAGAGACAGACCGACAGACCAACCGACCGACAAGCTCACTCCTTAAGCTTCGTTTGTGGGGGTAAAATTAGAGAGCAGACACCATGCTGAATGTGTAAAACGTACTTAGTGACCCAGTGACCTAGTTTTTGACCCGGCATGACCCATATTCGAACTTGACCTAGACATCATCTAGATCCAACTTCTGACCAAGTTTGGTGAAGATCGGATGAAAACTACTTGAACTAGAGAACGGACTCCATGCTCCATGTTTAAAACGCACTAAGTGACCCCCGTGACCTAGTTTTTGACCTGCCATGACCCATGTTCGAACTTGCCCTAGACATGATCTAGATACAACTTCTAACCAAGTTTGGTGAAGCTCTGATGAAAACTACTTGAATTAGAGAGCGGACAACATGCTGAATGTTTAAAACGCACTAATTGACCCCGTGACCTAGTTTATGACCCGGCAAGGCCCATGTTCGAACTTGGCATAGACATCATGTAGATTCAACTTCTGACCAAGTTTGGTGAAGATCGGATGAAAACTACTTGAATTAGAAAGCGGACAAGAACCGACCGACAGACAAGCTCACTCATATATACCCCCTTAAAGTTAGTTTAGTGGGGGTATAATAATCGAATTTACTAGCGTAATATATAAAAATATACATGAGTCATTCCGCCGAAAACTGGCTGAATGCACGTGATGTCCATATATAGCACACGTAACCTATCTGCAGGAAAAACATAAAGGGATGTAGAGCGCGACTTTGGTGGACGCAGCTTGTAACCGTAACTGGGCGTAATTCTAATTCTTAGGACATTTAAATATCCCATCTGTCATTGATATTGGTTAGAAGTGACTGTGTTTGTTCCAATTTTCGCCCATTCTGAAAAACAACCTTTACGCAATCCTACCAATTACAACATAATTTTCAGCCCCGTAACAGCCTCGGTGTCTTCAACGCAAATATATTTAATTCTTATTTACTATTCAAGCATCGAAAAGTTATTTTAACCGCACAGGAATTTTCTTTACGAAAGTTCATACCGCTGCCGTTTTTTGTTTTTTTTAAGTGTTTATTTCTCATAACAACAGGTATTGTACGCAAAAAATAATGTAGATCAGAAAATGCTCCGGTGTTAATTTTGTTTATTTATCGGTAAGCAATCTTCGATCAATGTGTTTGTAGTAACATGTTATTTAAAAGGAACACAAAACGTTTAAAACAGTACATGTATACATGTATATCTAAATTGGAGTTGACTTCTTTGCACGTTAAAATCTTATCTTATCTTAAAAAATCAAAGTTACTAATGTACGCGTGTTTTACGTAAGAAACTGTTTTAAAAATATTTTCACAACATCAGTAGAGAACAACAAGTTAACAAAAACTGCATATGATATAATTAACATTTTATGTTTGTTATATTGCTTTAGATATTTTCAGAATAGTGGTGATGAAAGGTCGAACAGATGCTACTGTTCTACTGATGCTGCAGATGATAATTTCGATCATGATCATGATTACGGTGGTTGTGATGATAATATTCATATGTAGCGATGCTGTAAAATGTAACGTTGATATCTTATAAATCCGGGCCTACTTGGTGTTCATTTAATAGTTTGTTCGTCTCAATTTAAAGAGTGATATATGACTATTAATTAAACCTTCGCGTTATCCAAGCTGGCGTCAGTGGATCGTTTGTAGCTCATCTTTAGTGACTCTTGCTTGTGTGAAAACTGATAAACGCTTCGTTAACTGTTTTATATTCAAAATAATGATAAACTGCATTCTACATCTTTACACAAACTTGAACGAAGATTGTGTGGTTAAACTCGTTTAAAGATTTAAAGAGGATTTTTACTGAACTTTTTATGTTAATTATAGCTCGTTTGCTGATTGCGTTCATTATGACGGTACATAATTGTATAGGTGTGAATTGTGGCGGGATGATTTGGTTGAGGAGGGGCTACATACGCGAATATTCAGTCATTTAATTGTTATAAAAGAAGAATTAATTAATCAACCAATGTATTTTCCTCTTATTCACAAGTCTGGTCCTTGAGTAAAAACGGAACGCACCGCACTAGCGTATAAATCAATATAATACAAAGGGAAATACTATAGAAAGTCTATATGATTTTAGAAAATAAAGTCTAATTTAAACATGAAACATAAACAAATTCACAAAGGGTCGTTACATGTTAACCCTTACCCATGTTCTTTGAGAATCCGTAGTAAAAGCCTTCCCTAAAACCCTTTGATGGTACACGCGACAGTAATTTTGTGAACATACATCACACAGTGTCTTATCTGCAAGGAGTTGTTTGCAAATTAACATCATTAAGATATCTCTTAAGAACAACCAGGGCAAAATAACGACCGCGTAAAAGGGGTTCAGTCTTTCAAGCAAATAAAGAAACATGTCTACACGTGTGCTTCAATTCGCTACACCTAAATGAACAATTACAACATTCGACGGTTATTTATCTACCCCTAATTTGTCCGCAAGATTTTCACTCGTTGAAATAGTTCGGTACCATCAAACGCGCACAACATTTTGAAAAAGACATACATTTTGAAATCGTTATTAATAAAAACAGACCAGTACATACATTTTGAAATCGTTATTAATAAAAACAGACCTATTTAAGTTATCAACAACTATAACAACACCACAACGGCGTATTAATAACGCCATTCGCGTGGTTTTAAGTTTTTATTTAATCGGTCTTATTACTTAGTTATGTGGCTGGGTAATAGATTTAAAGCCATCTGTAAATAAAAAAAGAAAAATGTATTTTCTTGAGTAAAAGTGCAACTAAAAAAACGATTTAGAAAAACATTTTTGAAACAAATTTTCCATGTAGCGGTTTGAACGGTAATAAAAACCAATCCATCTTTAACTAAATAATTGCATTTCAAATGTTTTAAAACTGCATAATATCGCCATGAACAAATACAATTGTTTATATTTTGAGGAATGCATAGTTGATGCCGCCCTATGCTACTTAATGTACACCATATACAATAAAACAATATATAACAAAAATGTGTTGTACCGACATGCCTTTTGCAATATCTTGTGCAGAGATACAAACGCGTGCTCGTGGTATCCGAAAAATGCAACAAAATACACCCAGCAAAACCTTCATCGGCTTTAATGCAAGATAAAATGAACTTTTATCAAGGATTTCAAAAATTGCCAGCATTAAATGTCCGGAGCTCAAGCAATTTTCATGAACGTGAATTGTGTTCTCTTCGCGGTGTTGCATCGATTAGTCTATCATAGTCCATTTAAATTGTAACTATTTATCTCCGCAATAAATGTAAATGATAATAAAATGATCGGACCACAAACTTAAAGAGATGTGACGTATCAAGCATGCTTTGATATAAATCTAATTTGCCCTACATATAAATTAAAAAGTGGAATGCAATTGAACATAACAACACTGAGAACGAAACGCAAATACCAACACCAAACTAAAACTTAGTAAAAGGTAAAACAAACGTTACATGTGCGCGGTTTCACAAACTTGATATTATAAAAGTAATTGAATAGCAACATCAACAATACACATTTTAGTAGAAAGTTAGTAGGAAAAGCGTCTACATACATGGATACCCACCGGCACCGTGTATTGGGTCCTGTGCCGACGCCGACGTCAAAAATCCAAACGACGTTAACGTAAACAAAAACGTAATCCGTAACCCCGCCATCACTGGTATGTTTTAAAATTGATTTTAGAAAACTATACAATTATATATGGATAAGTTATAGAGCACTTATATATATAAATGTTTTTGACATTGTATTTTAAAGTTTGAAAAAATGTCTTACAGTCTATATAAACAGGTTGTGATTGCTTTAAATTCAGTCACGTCACACAAAAGTCACTATAAATAATTTTAATAACGCGACTATGAAATCCGTTCATAGAAAATAACAACTTTATTTCCGATGATGTAAAGCTCCGTTATATTCCCTTGATTTTGCTTCCTCCGCAGTTGAACTTTAATGTAGCACAAAACAAAGAGCGTTTTGAAAAAATAACAATATATGACTTAGGCTTCTTCCAAAATCGAAAATAATTCTATTTAACTAAACGCGGTCCACAATGAACACTTGTTAAATCCCTGGCGCCTTTCAGTGCATTAATAATCGCAAGTATTCACTAAGCTTGATTATTACTTTAATAAAACAGTAGACAAAATCTTAGCGCACTGATCAAGCAATTAATCCTCGAATCGAAATCTTCAAGCATCGAAATACGAGTAGTATATCCTAATCCGCTTATTACATCTATTTCTGCATAAAAAATATTCCCAAAAGCAAGTAGAAGTCGCTCTGTCGATTTTTGCGTATCACCGTTACAAGTTAAACGTAACACGGTATGTGATTAAAGAGGGCTTTGCCTGTTTCGTTGTGCCTGTTTGGATCCCGGCTATAGTACTATATAGTTTGTGTGAACGCGGGAGCCATCATGTAAAAAGGCGTATATTAAACGAGCGTTACATAGTGGTGATGTTTTTCGTATTTCGTTTAATATTGAAAATTCTTTGGATGTTTTGTTATGTCAAGATCTCTCAATGTCCTCGAGTAAAATATAAAACTTGTCAAATTAATCGTGAAAACGATCGTATGTTAAAAACTTACCTGTATTTATAACCGTGTACACACGGAATTCGAATCAGAATATTTATTTTAGATTTTGTTCGTAAATACCCACAATGTCAAATAGAAGAAAATTATGTTAACTTTAACTGTAGATCCCAAGAAGAAGAAATGTATTTGCGAAACATTTTTTTAATTAAATAAATAAACTCATGACCTTAATCAGACATTGAAATTGATCTTAGCAAAAGTGTACTTATTACGTATGCTTCTATTATAAACTTGAAATTGTGTTGTTGTTATTTAATACAAATGCAACAACAAAACAACTTGAACAATTAATACAACTACTCTCACTTCAACAACAACAAAATCAAAAACAACAACAACAACTACTACTACTACTACTACATCAACTACTACTACTACTACTACTACTAATACTACTACTACTTCTATTACTACAAATACTACTATTACTACTACTAGTACAACAACTACTACTACATCAACTACTACTACTACTACTACTACTACTACTACTACTTCTACAACTACTACTACTACTACTACTACTACTACTACTACTACTACTACTACTGCTACTGCTACTGCTGCTGCTGCTGCTGCTGCTGCTACTACTACTACTACTACTACTACTACTACTACTACTACTACTACTACTACTACTACTACTACTACTACTACTACTACTACTACTACTTCTACTACTTCTACTACTACTACTACTACTACTACTACTACTACTACTACTACTACTACTACTACTACTACTACTACTACTACTACTACTACTACTACTACTACTACTACTACTACTACTACTACTACTACTACTACTACTACTACTACTACTACAACTACTTGTACATCATCATGATCATCATCATCATCATCATCATCATCATCATAATAACAACAATAATAATAATCATAATAATCGTAATCATTATCATTCGAGTACAAATTATAATACTTCAAATACTACCCATTCTTATATTACCATTCTAGTGCCCACTTCTTCCTCGGCAGATTGGATGGGTGTCACTGTCAGGAGGTAAACTACTTATACAATTCTTAATAAATTATAGAAATTATTTTATACTAAAAATAGTTTTATTTTAAGCTACTACAAAGTTGTATTAACAATAATACCCAATTTTGTAGACCCATATCCCTAGAAAAGGCCCTTATACAACACATCTGGCTGTATGACGTAGTAGTCAACGAAAATAAATGTGGTGTTTGTCAAATAACTATGAAAATAACTATAACATCATATCTGAAACTCGGTGTCCGCTCATCCAGGCGTTAAATAGGTTATTACCTTTATGTTCGTACTTTCTATCATAAACGTGATTTCTGTCGAGTTAACTACAAATTTGAATGACCATAAACGGTGTTTATAGTTACATGTAGCCTAAAACGCATATACCTTCATGTAGGAGTGAACCAGTAGTGTTCGTTTACGAAGGAATATAATCAGTTATAACATAGTAGCAACAATGACAAAAGGCGCTGTAAAAGTTGAAGTTGGAACACAGCTCATGTTGATAAATCGTGTGATTTTTGTTACACAACATGTTCTAATAAATACCTTACCAGTATAATTCATGGAACATAAGCCATAGTCCAAAAATATTCACAAAATTATCTTACTTTGATGGCAATCTATGTTACTAAGTATCTCTATGGGGAAAACAATCGATTTAATAGTTCATTTGGTGTGTTTCGGCGATAATGTAGAAGAAAGGACAATGATAAAAAAAATTAATTTATTTATTTTTCAAATATAGTTCCGGGTATATATAATATGCGTGGTTTTGTAGATTTTCGACTTTCGAAACATGTGTACGAGTGGGTAAAATAAAATGTTTGGCTATTCTGTACCCGACGGTCATTACTTTTAATTCCTTTTGCTTGGGTACCTTCTCTGCATGCTTAATTCTTTGATCACAAACAAACGCACAGCTTTTTAACTATACCGCTTATACTAAATCCCTTCCCACCGCGTATTATTTAACGCGTTCGGGTTGTGATGACCCGTCGCTTACAGAAAAATGATTGACCATCGACCGTTTTATTAGGGGGGATTAAATTATACATTGTACAAACTACAGCGCAATTAACCACGTGTATATAATTGGTAGAAATTACAGCGGTAAGTACGCCCGATAGCTCTATTACTTATTTATGACCAGCCGAACAAACATTTGATCTGCGCGATACAATAACAGGAATTTAGGAATCGCTAGTGTGAACAGACTGGACAGTAGCTTGAAGTGGAAGAGTCAATAATGACAAACAAACCACGTATGAAAGACGAAGAATGTCTGCGGTCCTAAAAGAAATAATTTTGATCGTTTATGAATTCATGAATGTTGCATCTGCTATTAATAATCCCCTTTTGTTTTAAAGATTACTCCAAAGAAGATGCTTCAGATGCTTCTGCTGCTGCTTCTGTTGCTGCTGCTGCTTCTGCTTCTGATGCTTCTGCATCTAACTTGCTGCTGTTGCTGCTGCTGATGAAGATATTGATGATGATGATGATGGTGGTGGTGGTGGTGGTGGTGGTGATGATGATGATGATGATGATGATGATGATGATGATGATGATGATGATGATGATGATGATAAAAATGAATAATAAATATGATGAGTATAATGAATGTTATGAGTGTGATATTGAAACCCTCAAATATACCATGAATTAATAATGTCATTAAATTAATTAATATCAGTAACAAAAAGCGCTACAATTTGCTTAAGATGTGCACAAATCATCGCTTCCATTTACATTCCGCGGCTTCCGCAAAATCAGCTTGAAGAATGTGTTCCTTTTCAAAATAATTGAAACCCGACGAGAAGAAGCTGGCTACAGACACGATGCTTCTGTTTTCAAACTTGCGTCATTAAATGCTTCCCAAAGATCTTGAAGAATGGCATAAAAATATGAGAAGCTCTAAGAAACTTCGTTCTCTCAATTGAAGACAGCTGCGCGCCATAGCTGCGAATATAACGTATGAAAACATCCATCTTTCTCCGGGGTAAATAGCAACCACTTAACGTCCTAGAAAACGAAAAAAGGAAGACGAGCCAAAACATCCCGGTAACTGTTTGGGATTAAGAACTGAGAATATATGAACCAACTTTGATCGTCTTATTGTTTTGAGCTACCGCAATTTGGACTTTAAGCGGATCAATGCGTGCCGGTATTGTTAAATCTTGGATTAAGACGTTTCCCGCTGAATAAAAAAATGGACGGGTTTTAGAAACATTAAAGATAAACATAAACGTTCATACGGATTGATGTTACGGCAAACACATTTTAAAACATTATCTCGGGGAAATTAAAAAATGCTTACAGAACATGAATTTGGATATTGGTTAAAGAATTGAAAGCAGGAAGCCAGATTTATTTAGCAAGTTAAAACAAACTCGCATATGTATTTCTTGTCAATAATCGCATAAAATTGCGAACCGACTGTATCCCTCGAATGTTCACCCCTTTAAGAATAAAAGGCCCTTGTAATGTGTAATGCAATATCCGTTCATTGACAGGCAGGGAAAAGCCCTAGCTTGTAGGACGTAACATAAAAATACTCGTCATGTTGTCACCATCCTTCCGCGAGTAAAGAAGTCGCTATATACTATGGTTATTAGTACAACGCTATATCGCCATTAAGGGTCTACATTTCAAAATTATTTATTACAAATTTGATTGAATCAAATATGGTGCACCGAATACAAAATCACATAATTCCTTAATAATAGATAAAATGCATGTATCATAATTTGACTACTCCAAGTTTTCGAAAATTGCAGGCGTTCGAAAATTTATAGACCAAAATTTAATATCCGAAAATTATAATTATATTCAAATAAAATCAATAAATCAATGAAGAATAGTGTTTCTACTTTAAAATAAAAACAACTTCACAGCTTATCTTTATCTTCGCGTGAAATGATTCAAAACAAAAAGGAAACTAGAAATTATGCGGCAGAGGCCGACGCGTATCCCCACGCCGCATATTTGACCCAGGGGCGCCCCACGGTTGGTAATGGGACCATGCATAGTTGAGATTGACCGTATTGTCATAAGAGATGTTCAGTATCAATTTGAAGTAAATCGGTGTAGAAATGAAAAAAGTTAGCATAAAATAATCCAAAAAAGTGAAAATCTCTGACCCGGTTCCACCCCATCCGCCATAACTTTTGACCCAGGGGTCAGATCAAAATTCAAAATAGTGCACGGTCGCACATAGCTACATGCATATAGCTACCATGTGTGTAAGTTTCAAGGTTCTATAGTGCTAGTGGTGTAGGAGGAGATAGTGGCCAGAACGGACGGACAGACGGCGGAGATAACCACATAATAGTTTTCGAAATCTAAACGCGGACCCTAAGTTCAAGGTCAAGGCCACAGGGTCAAAACTTTTATGCGCATGGAAAGGTCTTGTCCAGATACACATGCGACCAAATATGAAAGCCATATCTGAAGGGACACAGCCGTGATGAGCTTTTTTGAATCGCGGTCGCAGATTTCAAAACCTGAACGCGGACCCCAAGTTCAAAAATGCCATGCGCATAGAAAGGTGTTGTCCAGATACACATGCATACCACATATGAACGCAATATCTGAAGGGACACACTAGTTATTAGCCTTTTTCGAATCGCGGTCGCAGATTTCGAAACCTTGAACGCTGACCTTAAGTTTAAGGTCAAGGTCACAGGGGTACAAAAATGTATGTGCACGGAAAGGTGTTGTCTAGATACACATGCATTCCAAATATGAAAGCAATATCTGAAGGGACACATGTAGTTATGAGCCTTTTATGAATCGCGGTCGCAGAATAATCTCTAAAAAATGAAAATCTTTGACCCGGTCCCACCCCAACCCCCATAACTTTTGACTCCGGGGTCAGATCAAAATTCCAAATAGTGCACTGTCGCACATATGCTCATTGCTTCCATGTGAGTAAGTTTTAATGTTCTAGTGCTAATAGTGTAAGAGGAGATAGTGGCCAGGACGGACGGACGGCGGAGATAGCCATATACATGTAATCCCCACTTTTTCTCCGAAAAGTGTGGGGATAAAAACATTAAAAATACTGCTTCCTTAATAGAAAGTTATCATTTAAAATGCTGTTTAGTGAAGCGATTGTTTCCTACCGGTATACATGGTTATTTACCCAATTACGCAAATGTTATGGTCGATTGCCCTCAGGAATGCGTCTCTCAGGTTGTGTGACCTAAATCCGTTTGTATAACCCCATGATCATAGTGCCACAAGATAAGCGAATACAGTGCCGAAATCTGGTAAATTTTCTTTCCGAAAATTTAGAGTCGTTCATGATAGACGAACACGCGCATGTCCGAAAACTAAGAGTCACGAAAAATCATAATGTTGGCCAAAAAAGGGTGTCCGAAAAATTTGAGCGTCCCCAAACTTAGAGTAATTACGGTATTCATTCAAATGATATTTATCATATCATATTGTGACTAATCTTTCAAATGAAATCTTGAATAGCATAAAGTGATTACTCTTTCAATTTATATATCGAATATTATAATGTGAATACACTTTCAAATAATAGTCTCGAATATCATAATGAGACTTTTCTGTCAAATTAATATTTGTTCTATTTTAAAAATAAAACAAATCTATACCATAATGCCAATCCAAAATCAAATATTGAAACTAGCGAATAAACCACCCAACAGGTTAGGTTGTACCCAATGTACCGCGGCATATGTGAAACATGTGCTATCTCAAGTATTTGCAATTTCAAAATCAATTTTAATTACGCAAAGGTAGCAAATATAACTGCCAGCGCGTGGCATTAGGAATAAAGGATGTCAATAAAACTGCTACAGACTAGGATTTGTGACCTATTATACCGTCCTTAAACACATCTAAAAAACATATAGGAGTTTAATTCACTTGAACATTTGACAAATTTCAAGCATATAATTTTACCATCTATTTATTTAAACAATAATTGGGTCAGAACAACAAAACCTCGTGCGTCAGATTTAACGAGTTTTGGAATTATTATTTGTTAATCCATCTCATAGGATGTATTATGTGACTGTAGAAGAACATAATCATCGCCGTTGAACTGCTTTGCTCAAAGAAACTATGCCCAAAATCTCGATTTTGGGCGCCTGATTATAAAACATGTTTATATTTGTGAATTTATAAAATATTTATAAAATAATTATCATTTAAAGCTTAAAAACAATTGCGTAAAAGCTGATTAACAAATAATTATAAATGGTTTTTCAAAATTAACCAATAAACAAAGAATCGGTAGGCATACGCATATTTCTTAAGTATATTTACATTTGTCGCAATCGTGAAAATGAAAAAGGGCATCAATGGAAGTGTATTAAAAATGCATTAAAACCTTTTCATCGTTTGCTAGAATTGTAATACTAGTGTGTACAATTCGTTTGTATGTTATTTTCTTCTTAATTGTTTACTTTTTACTGTTTTTAAAGATAAGTGGTATATACTTAAAATTTTCGTTGACAAGTTCAATGCCTGCTTTATTATCTACACATGTTTGTTTGTTTGTTTATTTCGTATCGGATCCAGAAGGCCAATAACAGCCCAAGTGGACAATGATTATGCATACAGTGTTTACAAATGTGCAATATATAAGGAAATCAATGTATGACAGTTGAAACATAAATACTACTTACGAGTTATACTTATACTAATAATACTAAAAACATTAATAATACAACTACTACTACTACTACTAAATAATAATATTAATAATACCAATACTAATACTGATACAAATAATTATTATAATAATAATAGTAATGATAATAATAATAATACTACTACTAATAATAATAACACATATTTTCTACTAAAATGGTGCAAGGTATATCATGTAAATTTACATAACATGCAACTCAAAATTGTTGATTAAAACACACCTCAAACTGCAAAAAGCAAACGTGTAATAATTATAATAATGATAATAATGCAATGTAATTTGTGAAATCAGATAATATAACAAGATACAAATATCTATGATTCTTCCTAATTACACATTAGAGTAATACAAGCATGATATATAATTTGTATGTATTATACATATCTATTGTTACAAAAGCTCTATTAAAGAATGTACAAAAAGTTACTATTAAATACTAGCATAGACTCGACTACTTATTCGAAAAAGGGAAACAATAAGTAGTTATGAAACCTAAACAATAATGAATATAACTTTCATATTGACATAACTGAAACTATACTTTTTTCTAACGCCTTGTCTTGGCTACCTATTCGAGATCGAAAAATAGATAGCCATAAGGCTTGAAAATGTTTAAATAAATGATAACAAAATTATAATAATGATCGAAAAGAACATTAAATATTCCTTTCTAATACAAAGGGCAGCTGCCTTGAAATCAAACAATTATGAGCGTCAAAGAAAAACAAAACAAAATAAACAGTTTATTGTGGGAGTTTGATATACATTGCGTATGAGTGTGATATCGCACTTAACACAAATGGATCATAACCGATAATATTTTGAAAATGATAAATCGTAACAAAAAGTTATATGAATTTTACATAATTATAAATATTAAAAACATAGGGGAAAGTACACATGAATATTGGTTGCTTAGTTTCATTAAATAAAACACAATATTTGTAATCTTTTAATGAACTAGTTTGACATTACATATGTGTTGTGTGTACGAACTTGAAAAGCATTAAAAATGTAAATGCACAATTTTTTTAATTACCAATTTATTTTCTGAAGTAATAAGTACTACAAATTTATGCATATTTGGTCTGTGACGAAAATATGATGGAATGTGTTGTTTTCTTAGTCAAACAAATGTCTACCATGAACCTATTTCGAAAGGTTTCGTAATTCAATTAAACAAAAAAGGAAACGCTCGCGAAGCTGTAATTTGTTGTAAATTGTCAAGACCACGTAGCGATAAAAGTTAATGATGTCACAACGCGAATTGTACATATCACTTTACATAAACATAAATATGTCGAAATGGTGTCAAAATTACTCGGGGAAGGGTCGTTAATTTCAACTGTCAAAACTGGTCATCGTTTACGCCTGTAAGCAAATGACAGTGTCCAAATTGACGCCCGGTTGCGGTTAGTGAAAATACAAAGGTAAGAAATTGAATCTCGACTCAAATCGAGCAGGCCGACACTCGCGGTGCAAGCAATGACAAGGGACACGCAAACCAAGAACAGATATTAATAATCGGTTACACACGGTGTGTACTCATTAAATACAGCAGACGAGGAAATTAACCAACAAAGGAAAACTTCAAAGTGTGGTGACAGACAATTAACGATGATGGACATTTCCCGTCCCAGCCCGTCCATGCTAACAGCGGCGGTATTACAGTTCCCAGAAAGTACCCCGACACGCACCAAAAAAACAACAAAGCCGTCCACCCTTTTCAGACGGGGCCCATTTTGGAACGGTTCAAATAATTGATGCAAAATTGGGGCATATGAGAACTGTATAATTAGTTTGACCGCTTCCTTCTGAGCGGAGTAAATGATATTACCCCGGGGCTGGAAAACAATTCATTAGGTTTCTTCCATCGCGAATATGAAACGACAAATTATTTGACAACGTTTAAGCTTGAACATCACTTTGTTATAATAATGTTGTTGTTTGTATCGATGTGAGCCATCTGGCGTAATCGACTGTATTAAGTACTAAGTAGACGGCCATATAAAAGCGTTTGACAACACTTCAGTACCTTGTATTTGCCCTAAAACGGGGGTATATATAGATGTTTATGTGAGTCGGACTCAACCTGTATATTAATTGGCTCAAATTACAGCCAATAATCTGAGTGTCACAGTACTACGTACAAAAAATATTTTAGTTTAAACTGTTTTTGATATAAACTTGATAAACGCCTCTAACTCTGATATTACTTACTTTCTCAATTAATTTAACCAAAAATGTATGGACGTTGACAGACCTTTTTTTAATTTCATCGATAATAATGCAACTTTACTAAAACTGCCTATAACTTTCAGTTCTATCAGTTCTAAGTGAAACTCACTAAATACTAAAAGCATACATTGCAACAGCGAACATTTTACTCGATCACTAATGTCAGCATAATAACCAGCTTTCAAAATTGCGTTCAAAATGTCGACCACAACTAGCAATGACCAAGTTTGCCGATGTTATTAAATGTGCTATGCATTTCCTAAAAAAGTTACAAATTTTGCTGTAAATGTTGATGTAGAAACCAAAATATTTTTTTTTTACTTTGGAATTTTGCTGATTAAGCTAAAATGCAACCAAAGACCAGTTAATTCTGCCAAGGGGATTATTGATAGGGGAATTGTTTTCTGCTAGCATTACAAAAATAT